>NC_141135.1:167715809-168017732 GCF_053477565.2 Lygodium microphyllum | reverse complement strand
AGTAGGTAGAGAGAGAGAGAGAGAGAGAGAGAGATGCGACATGCAAGTAAAATTTAATTCACATGTTGGAATTCTCTCCCTCAAAATGTGAGTGCCAAAATAGCAAATCTTGGAAATCTCTCAACCTCTTTTCCCTTGAGGGGTCAACTAGGCAAGGATGCCCTCTACTAGCACCTTTGATGTTCACTACTTCAACAAGTGCACTTGGTTGACTGATTGAGGGGGAGCACACAAAAGGGAACATAGAAGGTATTACTCTTGTTGACTCTAACAATGACACAATCCTTAACCTTTTCATCAATGATACAAACTCGATCATGTGTAATGATGAGAATCTCTAACCACATATTGTAGGTTTTTGCTTGGCATCAGGTTCAAGGATCAACTGTATAAAAAGACTCAAGACTTTGTAAAAGATCCCCTTGGTGGGTTTTAAAGATTGAACGACAACTAATTCAAGAAGATAAGATCTTCAAGCTCCTATGCATCTCTATAAGATTCAATGTTATGAATAATCAAATATGGTAGTAGGTAATTAACAAGCTTAGGAGGAAGATGGATGGTTGGAATGACACGTTGCAAGATTTTGCAACCCAACTTATTGTTCTAAACCACATAGTGATTTACTCATTTATGAAATGTGAGAAGGATCGAAGCCTACACGAGAGAGCTATGGCAAGGGAGCAAGAGCAAGAGCTCTGAGAGACTCACAATGTAAGAACTCCAATAGTCATAATGTGTGACTGGCCTTTCCTTTATTCATTTGTCACTAAAAGAATAAATAATAAAGTGATGGTGAGGGCACCCGCCACCTGCAGTGTGTAGGCACAAGTACTGTCAGTGTAGTAATACACGGGTGGCTAGGTAGAGGTGACTTTACTCCCAACAACCTCCCATTGAATCTGCCCCAGTGAGGAGTGAAAAAGAAAACGAAAAGACAATATAACATGTACACACGTACAAAAGGATGAGGAAAGACGTCATCTTATCCCACGCCAATCAATCTCCTGAGGAAGGCAAAGCGCTTCGTATAGAGGCTTTTGGTGAGTAGATCTGTAGGATTCTGGTCAGTCGAGATCTTGACAAGGTCAACACACTTTTCCTCAATGACCCCACATATAAAGTGATACCTTACCTCAATGTGTTTCATCTTCGCATGGAAGATTGGATTCTTGGCTAATTAAATAGCACTCATAGAATTTGAAAGCAGTGTAGGGATAGGTCATAAACTAAACATCCTAATCATATGGCCTCCTTGCAAGCCTCAGTGGGTGGCTGCAACATACTCGGCCTTAGTAGTGGTGAAAAGAGTCGTACACTTCTGCACCCTGGACATCCAAGAGATAGCACCTCTAGCACAGGTGAACACATAGCTAAAAGTGGACTTCCTACTAACTGCATGTCTTGCATAATCATAGTTAGTGTACCCCACCACTCCTGTATCTTGGCTGCCATAGCATATGCACATATTTGCAATGCCCTTCAGATACCTCATGATACCCTTCACGGCATCCCAATGCTTCTTGCCAGGTGTAGCCATATAGCGTGCCACAACACCAATTGCAAAGGCATATCTGGACGAGTGGCTATCATGGCATACATAAGACTGCCCACTGCAAATGCATAGGGGATCTTGGCCATCTCAGTCCTCTGCTCATCTGTCTATGGATAATTGGCTTGTGATACCTTCACATAAGAAGGCAATGGACAGCCAATAGGCTTCACATTCTGCATGTAGAAACGCTCAAGGACTTTATGAATGTGCTCCCTCTGTGACAAGTAGAGGAGTCCTTGATGTCTGTCGCGTCTAATGTGCATACCAAGTATGTGAGAGGCATGTCCCAGATCCTTCATCTCAAAGCTCTTCTTGAGCTGAGCCTTGAGAGCATCTAGCTCATCATCATGAGCTTTCTCTGTTAATAGCATGTCATCCACATAGAGTACCAAAATAAGCAAAGATCCATCACGGGTTTTCTTCATGTACAAGCACGGATCCATAGCACTACGGCTATAGCCCTATGACTGCATAAAAGCATCAAACTTATGGTACCATTCCCTAGGTGCCTACTTCAAGCCATAAAGACTTTTCTTCAGCCTGCACACTAGGTGCTCTTTGTCAGGCTCTACAAAGCCCTTAGGCTACTCCATGTAAATCTCATCATGCAAATCCCCATGTAAAAATGTCATCTTGACATCCATCTGATACAAGTCCAAGTCAAGTTGCGCAACTAAGGCCAAAACCAAGCGGACGGTGGTCATCTTAATCATAGGAGAAAAGACGTCATCAAAATCAACTCCATGCTCCTGTTTAAAACCCTTAGCAACAAGTCTTGCCTTATAAGCCAGCTTGGGGTGTCCAGGGGTACTCTTCAACTTGTACACCCATTTGCATGGCAGAGCCTTCTTGCCACTAGGTAAGGAAACCAAATCCCAAGTCTCATTCTTATGCAAGGAGTCTATCTCAGAATCCATAGCCCTCTCCCAAGAGTGACTACCACCCCTATGCATAGCCTCATCATAAGTGAAAGGCTTTCTTGCATTTGTAACCAAGACATAATACATCAAGGGCTGAAATCTGTCAGGGGGGCATCTATCTCTAGTAGAATGCTACACTGCATGATCTGCTGCCTGCCTAACATTCTGTCTAACACCCTGGCCATGAGTACCTACTACTAGTGCAGGCTATCCAGCTGGTTGTACAAGAGCTCATGGCTCCTCAATATAACCCTGTGTATCTCCATTATCTTCTCAGCTGCCCATGCATCTTGTCTTCATGGAAGACTACATCATGGTTGTGGATGACTTTCCGCGCTTGCGGATCCCATAGATGGTAACCCATCTCTCCTATATCTCCATAGCCAAGGAATATGCATTTAACACTCTTAGGATCCAGCATGTTACGCTTGTCCTTGGGCACATGGCAAAATGCCTCACATCCTAAGACACGTAAATGTGCATAAGAGGAAGGCTTTCCTGTCCATACCTCCTCTACAACCTGGAAATCAATGGCACTACAGGGTGATCTATTAATGATATGCACGACAGTCGTAATTATCTCTGCCCAAAAGTGCTAAGGTAGGTCTGCATGGCTAAGCATACTGCAAACCCTCTCCGAGATGGTCCTATTCATCCACTCAACCCTACCATTCTGGGAAGGGGTGTAGGGGGCGGTCAACTAACGCTTGATACCCCTCTCATCACATAACTACTCAAAAGCACGTGATACATACTCACCCCCATTATCTGTCCTTAGGCATTTCAACCTTTGCCCAGATTGGTTTTCTGCCAAAGCAAGCCATCTCTGAAAAACTGCCAATACACCGGACTTCTGCATTATGGGATAAGCCCATACTTTGCATGAAAAATCATCTATGAAAGTAAAAAAATACTTCGCACCACCCATAGACTGATAGAGTATGGGTCCACAGACATTAGAATGAACCAAAGCCAAGGGCTCACTCATGCATGCCATAAAGACAATGATCACAAGAATCAAAATGAGAATAGTCAAGGGGCAGTAAGTACTGCAAACCAAAAAGCATTTTCATTCCCTTAACGGACATGTGCCCCAAACGGGCATACCAAAAGAGATATACATGAGGTAAAGACCTCACAGACAAAGCATGATCAACTTTAGATTTAGAAACAACTAAGGGGTAGAGGTTGCTAGCCTTGGCACCTCTCCCAAGCACAAGCCTGCCACGAGTAATCTTCCATGCAAAGTCTCCAAAAGATACATGATATCCTACATCATCAAGCTGCCCAGCGGACATGAGACTGTGTGTCAATGTAGGTACATGATGTACATCGTGCATAACAAAACTACTGCCAGAAGGAAACTGCAGCCTAACATCACCAATGCTGACAATCTCAAAAGACCTATCATCACCTAAGTGCACACAACCTGAAACAGAATGGTATGAATGGAACTACTCTCAGTAAGGTGTCACATAAAAGGACACACCTAAGACCAAGAGTCAACACTGTGCATACATAGAGTGTATCTCTATCATCTGCGAAGTACTAGATGAAGCTGCTGCAAGGATATAATCCCAATCACTATCCTCATGCTGCATAACATTGATCTCTTCAATTTTAACACTTGACTTAGCAGGTACTATGCTGCGATCAAAAGCCTTTTTCTGTACTTTCTCTTTCCCCTTTTCTTTGCACATTTCCTTACGCAATTCATGACACTATGGCCTTTATTCCCACAATGATGACAAGTAAGATTTGCATTTCTCCCACAAGACTTTCTGCGCGACTTGGAACCTAGATTTCTACGAATCCCATCCACGGCCATTACCACGGTCATTCTTTGCATTTCCATCATGTCAACCTCTAACTGTCAAAGCATGAGACACATGAGAGGCATCCAAACTCTTACAGTTTATCTATTCTTATAGAAGAGAGCTCAACATCAGATAGCTTCAGAGTAGTGGCAGAAGCACATAAGGCAGTGGGAAATACATCCCAAGACTCATTAAGAGTTCCAAGCAAGAACAATGGAGCAACATCCTCTTTGAAATCAATGCCCTACGAAACTAAGTTCTTAAGAATAGCATGAAACTGGCTCAGATGAGCTCACATGGTCACATTCTCTTTCATGGGAAGATCCATAAGTTGTTTTAGCCAATACATTTAACTTGCAGGACTTTGGTTGTCATAGAGGTTCTTGATCTTATCCCAAAGGTGCCAAGCACTTTGTGCTTCCTCAACCACATTGTAATGCACATGTTCAGTGAGAGACAAGATGAGGGTGGACTTGCATAACTCATCAAGCTCTATCCATTCATCATTAGTCATAGTTTCAAGATGCTGCCCACTCAACCTTAGTGGCTTTATCTACGATTTCTGCACCAATACCTGCCAAAATTGGCTCTTCCAGTAGGCATAATTTGTACCGTCAAGCTCAGTGATGTTGAAGATAGCACTGCCAATGCAGGAAGATGCCATACTGCAAGCTGAAATAGTGCAAATAGTTCAAAACTGCTTGTTGTAAACTACAAAAAATGACAAAAAACCCACCAAAACCAAGGCAAAATGGTGATAAACGAGTATTTAATGATGCTACCCACCAAGTACCATCAAAAGTACATCAAACCAGGATGATTCAGCATGAAAAATACATGATAGTCCGGAGATATATGCTTGCTATAATTTATGACATCAGCATACAATGAGAGCTAACAATAGGCAAAACCCAATATTCAAAGTCAATCAATGATTTTCAATGCAAAACCAACATCAAGCGGGCATAAACAAGCATCTAACAGTCAAATTGACATGAGTCAACACCCAAGCATGTCAGACAAAGTCCGTTAGTAAAGTCGGTACACCCCCCAATCAATAGGGCAAAATGTACATACCACTCCCAAGACCTGACACAAGTCGATATCTACTCAGTGAATACAAAGCCAAATCAGCCCAAGTACATCTACATGGACCAAGGTATATCAACCATACATCATCCACGAGGAGATCCTAGTCTCAAAGATCCAAAAGCTCAATATGCATAACCCACACTGCTCAATGTCTGATAAGCATACAAAGATGCTCCCACTGGCACAAAAACCGTAAGTTTCAAGCAAATAAGCTCAAACAAAGCATATAAGAGCACCAGTGATGGAGTATCCAAGGTCATACATTAGTAAGACATCCAAAGCATATGAACGGTCAAGTATCCAATGATAGCATCCAATATCATGAAGACAATCCCAATCAATCCCTGGCGAGCCAAAGCAAGACCAAAATAAGCTCCAGAATATCCAAAGTCAAGCCCAAACGAAGCTCCAATAGCATTCAAGTCCAAACAATGTAACTAGCATATGTAGGTAACATAAGCATCAAGCATGTACCAATGGGTCATACATAGACCATAGGTATAACCTATGTCACAAAGCATGCAAGTATAAATCAATCTCAAGTAAATGCCAACCAATATGGAGCTCAAACAAGGCTCAAAATACATTTCGAAATGATCCAAAGCATTTGCCAACCTTCATTTTCATCCCAATAGTCATATGAAACACCTGGGAAGCACCCGTGAACAATAGGCAAAGCATAAAGTGATTAAATAAGCTTCAGCCTTGGAGTATATAGTAGTGATTTATTGTGTATAAAATTGAGATTTCAGGCTACTAAATCAGCTCCAAATGATGGCCAATCAATAGGCATACATTCCCCTAACATTTGGGGACCATTCATGACCAACCGGGCATCACATGTCAATGCCAACCAAGCTGTAGCATCAAATGTCAGAGTAACACTATTTATAACAGCCTGTGGACTGTTATGATAGTCCCAAAACAATGCTAAATCAGACCCAAATCAATACTGATGCTCAATGCTTCAATTTTAGGCTCCAAGTATGCTTCTAGGCATCAAATGAAACCTATCCAAGTGCCCAGTGATTGCAGTAATTGGAGAAGATCAATGTCAAGTTGAGAAAGATACTCCTGCAGGTCACATGATGGCGCAAATTGATTTGGGGCCTATCGAAGGGCTAGGCAAGGTCAAGGCAAGGTTGGGGGGGTAGTCAAGGACTCCCAAGAGCTCCCTCTTGAAGGGCAAAGTCACCAGTAGATTGTAGGCGTCACAAGAAGCAAGAGCACATGGCTGCCCTGCTTCACGAAACCTATGGACTGAAGTGAAATAACAAAAGAGAGCTCCAATACCTCTAAAGGAATGCACTAAGGGTAACCAAATGGGCCAAGTAGGTGCTCGGGAAACTGCGGGGAGTGATCAGAGCTCGAAGGAGTCGGATATGGCTGCCAAGAGTGAGAACCAATGGTAGGGGTTCAAATGAATGCTGAAGGAGTCACGGACCAAGCTCAAATTCTCAAGCAACTATGCTTAGATACCAGTTGAAAGGTGATAAGGATCAAAGCTTGCACGGGAGAGCCATGGCGAGAGAGCAAGAGTAAGAGAGAGAGAGAGAGAGCGAGAGAGAGACTCACAATGTGGAAACTCCAACAGTCACAATGTGTGACTGGCCTTCCCTTTATTCATCTATCACTAAAAGAATAAAGAATAAAGTGACAGTGATGGGCGTCCTCCACTTATAGTGTGCAGGTGCGGATACTGTCAGTGTAGTAATACACGGGGGGCTAGGCAGAGGTGCCTTTACCCTCGACAATTTATCTATTTTTTAGCTTGTTGGAGACCTCCCAAGACCAATTTGTAGGATCTTAAAGCCCTTTATAGGAATTTACTACAAGAAAGAGACCAAAACAAGTTTAAGAACCCCAAGCTTACATGATAAATTTGCACCCTTAAGAACATTTTGAGCTCTTGCTTCCACCTTCTCGCTTGCTTCCATCATAGCCAAATCTCAATAGAGTGAGTGTTATGTGTGATCATTGCTTATCTACTCTTCTTCTTCTTGTTCTCTTCTACCATACCCACATGTGGAGGCTTGAGACAGCCATTACTTCCATCTTGAGAACAAGGATGAGAGTGAGAGAAAGGAAGTGAGGGACTAGGAAGGAAAAGCTACTTCTCTTCTTTTGCTTCTCCACTTTTCTTGGTGGCTTTGGAGGTGAGCATGGATTATATCAAATTGGTGGTTTGAGAGCTTGAGGCAACATACATTGAATCATAAGACTATTAAGCTTCCTTTTGACCGATCTATGAGTTGGCTACGTGAGAGGTAGCTTGAGCCATTAAAGTGGAGAAGGAAATTCTTGAAAGAATAAGGGTCTCAACATTGCACATAAGCCCAACATTTTTAATATGTTCTTACGACAAAGATGGAATCCTCTCTCTTTGTGGTTGATCATCATTGTAGCATGTGTAGTAATAGATGATCATGAGTGCTCAAAAGATTTAAGCATTTCTCTTTGAATAGAGTGTGGATACTCCCAAAACACTGCTAGTTTATGCTAGTTAGGATTACCTATTGTGGTGCAATAAGAGGTTGAGATTACTCGAAAGGATTAAGCCCTAGCACTCAGATTAGAGAAGACTCATCTACTCTAAAACACACACTTTAGGTATGAAGGTCAAATTTGAATTATGTTGGATGAATGAGTAGTAGGATAGATTAAGATTCATTTTCTTCTTCTATTTCTTCTACTAAAAACTCATAAAGATATTTGAATGCAATCAATTTGTTGGATGAATGACTAGAGAGTAGAATAGATTAGGATCCATTTTAATCATATTTTTCTTATTCTAGGAACTCATCTATACTACTATATTATTTTCGTTATAGGTTCCGAGAAACCCCGAACTTCTAGAGGGCTTCTCAAACCTAACCCCCACACCCAAACCTCCCCTTTTTAATTAAACCCCCATCTCTCTCACATGTAGGCTCTCTCTCTCTCTTTCCTCTTCCTTTTTTAATTAAAAATTTTAAATGTCTTATTTTAATTTAATTTTGTTTGACATATTTTTTCACATACTTTGAGGGACAGGGGGGAAAGGAAATAGAGAAAAAGAAGAGAGAGAAGGGGGGAGAGAGAGAAGAAGAGAGAAAATATGAACATAGAGAGAGAATTATAAAAGGTGAGAGGGGGAGAGAAGAAGAGAGAATAAAAAAGAGGAGAGAGATAAGCAAAGAGAAGGAATAAACAAGGGAGAGAGAAGGAAAAGAGAGAAGAAGAAAAGAAAAAAGAGGGGAGAAGGGGGAAAGAGGAGAGAGGAGAGAGAAAAAAAGAGCGAAGAGAGGGAGAAAAAATATGAGAGAGAGAGAGAGAAGAAGAAGAAGAAGAAGAAGAAAGAGGGAAGAGAGAGAAGAAAAAAGAGGAAAGAGAGAGGGAAGGAAGAGGGAAGAGAGGGAGGGAGGGAGAAAAAAGATTGAGAGATAGAGAGGAAATAAAGAGAAAAAAAAGAAAAAGGAGAGGGAGAGAGAAGGGAGAGAAGAAAATGGGAACGAGAGAGAGAGAGAGAGAGAGAGAGAGAGAGAGAGAGAGAGAGAGAGAGAGAGAGAGAGAGAGAGAGAGAGAGAGGGAGGGAGGGAGGGAGAAGAAGAAGAAGAAGAAAATAAAAAATAGGGCAAAGAGAAAGAGAAGAGAAAAAGAGGAGAAAGAGAGGGGGGAGAAAGAAGAAGAGAAGAAAGAACAAAAAAGAGGAGAGAGATTGGAAAAGAGAGAGAAAAAAAGAAAAAAGATGAGAGGGAGAGAGAAGGAAAAGATAGGAGAGGAAAAAGCAATGATGAAGGATGAGAAAATAAAAAAGAGGAGAGAGAAATTAAAAAAGTAGGGAGAGAGGGGAGAGAAGAAAAGGGAAGAGAAAGAGAGATGAAGATGAAGATGAAGAAAAGAAAAAAGAGGGGAGAGACAGAGGGGGAAAGAGGAGAGAAAAAAGAGTGAAGAGAAAGGGAGAAAAATATGAGAGAAGAAGAAAGAGGGAAGAGAGAGAGGGAGAAAAAAGATTGAGAGAGACGGGAAAGAGAGAGAAAACAAAGAAAAAGAGGAGAGGGAAAAGCAACGATGAAAGATGAGAGAAGAAAGAGAGGAGAGAGAAAATTAAAAAGTAGGAAAAAGGGAGAGAGAGAGAGAGAGAGAGAGAGAGAAGAAGAAAAGAAAAAACATGGAAGAGAGAGAAGAACAAGAGAAAAAAGAGGAGAGAAAGAAGGGAGAGAGAGAGAAGAAAAAGAAAAGAAAAAAGGCAAGGAGAGGGAAAAAGAGAAAAGAGGGTGGAGAGAAAGGGGAAAGAGGAGAGAGAAAGGAAAAGAAAATGAGAGAGAAAAATTAAAAAGTAGGGAGAGAGAGGAGAGAAGAAAAGGGGAGAGAAAAGAAGAAGAAAACAAATAAGAGGAGAGAGAAAAAAGAGAGAAGAGAGAGAGGGAGAAAAAATATGAGAGAGAAAAAGAAGAAGAGAATAAAAAGGAAAGGAGACAAAGGGAGAAAAGAGGAGAGAGAGAGAGGGAAGGAAACGAGGAGAGAGAAAAAGAGGGAAGAGAGAGAGGGGAGAGAGAAGAAGATGAAGAAAATGAACAAAAGAAAAAAGAGGAGAGATAGAGAGGGGGAAAGAGGAGAGAGAAAAAAGAGAGAAGAGAGAGAGGGAGAAAATAATATGAGAGAGAAATTTATAACAGGCAAGGAGAGGGATGAAGCAAAGAGAAGGAATAAACAAGGGAAAGAGAGAGAGTGAAAAAAGAAAAAAGATAAGGGGGAGAGAGAAGGAAAAGAGAGAAAAGAGGCGAGAGAGAGAGGGAAAAAGGAGAGAGAAAAGGAGGGAAGAGAGAGAGAGGAAAGGAAAAGAGGTGAAAGAAAAGAGGGAAGAGAGAGAGAGGAAAAAAAAGGATTGAGAGAAACAGGAAAACGAGAGAAAAAAGTAGGAGAGAGAAGGAAAAGAGAGGAAAGGGAAAACCAATTCTTTAGATGGCTTCCCAAATCTACCTCCCTCCCCAAACCTCCCCTCTTTAATTAAAACACACTCTCTCTTCTCCCTCCCATTTTTAATTAAACCCCCATCTCTCTCACATGTTGGTTCTCTCTCTCTCTCTCTTCACTCTTTTTTAATTAAATATTTTTAAAAGTTTTTTCTAATTTAACATTTTTTGACATAGTTTTTCACATACTTTGAGATAGAGGGGGAAAGGGAGAAAGAGGAGGAAGAAAAAATATGAGAGAGAGAAGAAGAAGAAGGAGAAGAATAAAAGAAAAGAAAAAATAGGGAAGAGAGAGAAGAAGAAGAGAAAAAAGAGGAGAGAGAGGGGGAGAGAAAAGAACAAGAAGAGAAAAAAGGCAAGGAGAGAGGGGAAAGAAGAAAAGAGGGCAAAGAGAAAGGGGAAAGAAGGGAGAGAAAATTAACAAGTAAAGAGAGAGAGAGAGAGAGAGAGAGAGAGAGAGAGAGAGAGAGAGAGAGAGAGAGAGAGAGAGGAAGAAGAACAAGAGGAAGAAAGAGGGGAGAGAGAGAAGAAGAAAAGAAAAAAGAGGGGAGAGAGAGAGAAGAAGAAGAAGAAGAAGAAAAGAAAGAGAGGAGAGAGAATAGAGAGAGGGGAGAGAGAAGAAAAAGAAGAAAAAAGAGGAGATAGAGAGAGGAGGAAAAAGAGAAGAGAGAGAAAAGAGAAAAGAGAGAGGAAGAAAAAAAATGAGAGAGAGAGAGGGAAGAAAAAAGGGGAGAGAGTAAAAAAGAGGGAAGGGAGGAAGGGAAGGAAACGAGGGGGGAGAGAGAGAGAGAGAGAGAGAGAGAGAGAGAGAGAGAGAGAGAGAGAGAGAGAAGAAGAAGAAGAAGAAGAAGAAGAAAAGAAAAACAAGGAGAGAGAAAGAGGGGGAAAAAGGATAGAAAAAAAAAGAAAGGAAAGAAAGAGGGAGAAAAAATATGTGTGAGAGAGAGAGAGAGAGAGAGGAAGAAGAAGAAGAAAAGAAAAAAGAGGGAGAAAAAGATTGAGAGAGAGAGAAAAGAGAAAAAAAGAAAAAAGAAGAGAGGGAAGAGAGGGAGTGAGAAGGAAAAGAGAGGAGAGGGAAAAGCAATGATGAAAGACGAGAGAAGAAAAAAGAGGAGAGAGAAAATAAAAAAAGCAAGGAGAGAGGAGAGAGAAGAAAAGGGAGGAGAGAGAGAATAAGAAAAGAAAAAAGAGGGGGGAGAGAGAGAATAAGAGAAAACATAGGAGAGAGAGAGAGGGGAGAGAGAAGAAGAAGAGAAAGAAAGTAGGGAGAGGGAAAAGAAAAAAAGAGGGTAGAGAGAAAGGGGAAATAGGGAGAGAAAGGTAAAGAAAAAAGAGGAGAGAGAAAAATTAAAAAGTAAGGAGAGGCGAGAAAGAGAAAGAGAAAGAGAAGAAGAAGAAAAGATAAAAGAGAGCTTCTTGAAACCTACCCCCTTCCCAAACCTCCCCTTTTTAAATAAAACCCCCTCTCTCTCACATGTAATCTCTCCCTTTCTCTTCCCCCTCCCTTTTTTAATTAACACCCCATCTCTCTCACATGTAGGCTCTCTCTCTTACCTCTCCCTTGTTTAATTAAACATTTTTAAAGTATTTTTTAATTAAAGAAATTTGGACAGTTTTTCAAATACTTTGAGAGAGATGGGGGGAAGGGAGAGAGAAGAAAAGGAGAGAGAGAAAGATAAGAAGAGAGACAAAATATGAATACAAAGAGAGAGAGAGAGAGAGAGAGAGACAGAGAGAGAGAGAGAGAGAGAGAAGAAATAAGAGGAGTGGGAGAGAGAAGGAAAGAGATGAGAGGGAAAAGTAATGATGAAAGACAAGAGAAGAAAAATAGGAGAGAGAAAATTAAAAAAAGTAGGGAGAGGGGAGAGAAGAAAAGGGGGAGAGAGAGAGAGAGGGGTGAGAAGGGAAAAAAATGAAAAAATTTAGAGAGAAAGATTTAGGAGGCAAGTAAAAGATATATATATATATATATAGCAAAGAGAGAATAAAAAAGTAGGAGAGAGAAAAGAAAAAAAGAGAGGAGGTGAAAGGAAAAAGAGAAGATAGAAAGACAAAGAAAGAAGAGGAGAGAGAGGTGAGGAAAAAGAAGAGAGAGAAAAAGGAGGAAAGAGAGAGAGGGAGAACAAGATAAGAGAGAGGAATAAAAGAGAGGTGAGAAGAGAGAGAGCAAGAGAAAAAGACTTGAGAGCGAGAGAGAAAAATATTGGAAGGGAGAGAAAATTAAAAAATCAAGGGAGAGAGAGGAAATGTGATAAAAATTGAGAGAGAGCAATGAGAAGAGAGAAAAAAATAAAAAGATAGAGAAAGAGGGGAAGAGAGAGAGAGAGAGAGAGAGAGAGAGAGAGAGAGAGAGAGAGAGAGGAAAAAATCAGGAGGGAGAGGTGAGAAGAAAGAGGGGAGAGAGAGAGAGAGAGAGAAAGAGAGGAAGGTTTGACTTGAATTTCAAACTTTGTAAGGTCCAATTAGTACCAACTTTGTGTACAGCTGAAATTTTATAAGTTTGATGCATAAAAGAGATTGTATATATATATATATGGTGTTTAATTTTACAAATTTTATAAATTACTTTTAGTTTTATGTTTGATGAGAGAGAGAGAGAGAGAGAGAGAGAGAGAGAGAGAGAGAGAGAGAGAGAACAAGGAGATGAGAGAAAACAAACTTTTATAAAAGGCAAAAGAGAGAGAAAAAGAAATTTAGACATAGGAATTGGGGGAGAGAGAGGGAGAGGGAGAAAAGAAAAAAAAGAAATAGAGAGAGAAAAGAGGAGAGAAAAAGGAGAAATAGATTGTTGAGCAAAGTTACCGTACAATAGCATGACAACTTTGTTTGCCGCTTTGTGGTACTTATCGTGAAGTGCGTGCAGAACACTAGTAACAATCATAAAGACTCATCTATAGTTTGGTGTTAAGCTAAGCATGCAAAACACATCAATTATCTTACTGGCTTGCAAAAATTATTGTGCTTCACATCATTTTTTGCTTATAAAGACAACGAAAGTGTACAAAGTTTTGACTTCATTCCATATTCATATTTGTATTTCTTGTGACTTCCAACATAGTAAAAAATGGTTCTTTCACCAATACATGCTATAGGTTTGTGATAATCCTTGCTTGCCCATCTTCGAATGCATTATGCTTGTCTTTGCAAACAAAGAGGAGAGTTCTCTTGAGCACCACAATTGCATCATAAGACTACCACTAGTTTTGTAGCATAAATCTTAGCATTTCACACTTTTAGGAGTGGAAACACAATGTGTGACTCCTATTAGATAAGATCCAAACACAACACATCAAACAAAAGTGTCTTTTGGGAATGGAAACACAATGAATCACCCCTAGAGGATAAGGTCAAAATACAATACATCAATATAAAGTGCCAAACATTGTGTTTGGTCACAAATGAAAGGTAGCTAGTGAGCACCTTGATGAATGGTCAAGATCACCAAGACTATTGGTTTCAAGGCTATAAGATCCATCTATGGTTGAAGCCATCGTGGGAAGCATCTAGAAAACAAGATCCATTACCATATAACTTGTTATGGTAATTACTATGAAAATTAGATGGTTTTATTAGTTTTTTTCGTGGATTTATATTTCTTAATTTTTGTGCTCAATAATCATGAAAATCATCCTTTTCTAGGGCTATTGCTTTCTTTGCATGAACGACATGATTTTTGGCCTTCTATTTTTCAACTTCTAACCATTTTATTGAAAATTATTGCCTAGTCCTTTAGGCCTCACACAAAGGCTACAATCAAATACATAAATTGCATGTGTGCATATACTCTATGCCAGAGAGTGTCCAAAAATATAATAATTATGTTGTCATGTAGTACATTTACCTTAGTTTTAGTCTTAGGAAATTAACATAAGTCATGAGAACAAGGGCTAGGTATAAAAGGTCGAAATGTAACATTTTATCCACTAGCATGAGGTGTGCTTCATCCTTCTTCCATTGTAAAGCTTCATCTTTATTTACAGTATGGCTTCCTTATGTCATGACAAATGGTAATAAGAATGATCAATGGCATGGCTATGGTTTGGTGTGCACATGTGTCTATGAATCTCTAATATCTCTAGTTTCTTTACTATAAAGCTACACTTCTCTACAATGTATCAGAGCCTAGTTTTGATCCAACCAGAAAGTCATTATCTAGTTCCAAGCATTGAAGATAGGTTGCAATAGTTGAAGATTTAGTCACTGTCTAGTTATACTCCATAATCGTGACTAGTCAAACTTCACTTCAACAAATTGTGGTTATTTTGAAGCTTATGGAGAAGATATGGAGAAAAGTGGAGAAGATTTAACAACTTTAGCATGTCATGACCACTTTACAAGCCATTTTTGAAGAAAGAAGGACAAGATAGGGCTCAATGGACTTGGTAAAGACTATTTCCTTCTCTACCTTTTGAAGCAAGGCTTTTTTCTTCCTTTCCCAAGCTTTCCCTTGAGCTCCCATGGTGGATTTTCAATCATCTCTCTTCATTTGAGCATCCATGTATTAAATGACTTCTTTATCTTGATTCTACTTGCCAAATGGAGCTTGTGCATGACCATAGTGAGGAGTTTTGAGTCAAGAAAGACATCAACATATTCATCACATAATGCGTTGTCCGCAAGTAGTCCAATACAACAACTTCACTTATGTACCATATTATGAAGCTTGTGGAGTTCCAGTCTATGCTCCCTATCATGGAAAGTCTCTACTACAAGTCTTGAAGGCTTTTCCCCCACTCTTTTGCCATTTCATCTCTCTTGATAACTCTAGCCATGGATAGCAATAGATCAATCCTGAATAAAGGCTAAAAATCTAAGATTTTAAATGTATCATCAATGCTTTGCTCCTATCTATTCTCTATACATCTCATGACAAGTTTAAATGCTAAGACTTAACATTATTTCCCTTATCTTAAGTCTTATTATAGGGACAACAATAGCTGAGTCTTGAAAGAAGGCTCAAAATATAAAGATTTCAAAGGGATAATCAATGCTTTGCTCCTATATCTTCTTTATACAAATCATGGCAAGTTTAAATGCTAAGATTTAACATTATTTCCCTTATTTTAAGTCTTACTCTTCTATCAAGTTCTATGGACAACTGAAGGGGAGCTACAAGCTCTACCCCGAGACCTACGGATCGCTTATTGATCAAGCGTTTCAAGCCGAGCGGCCATGGCTACCTCTCACATAGCCGACACGCCATGCCTACCTTACGAGTGTAGTGACCTTACCTTGATGCTCGATCGAGTACCCTCCTCTCTCTTGCACACCAATAGCTCCACGATCCTTGTGGCAAGCTCAAGCAACCTCAATCCCTCTCCCATGAGCTCCATCCTTCATAGCCACGCGCGAGACAAGGAAAGAGAAGAGAAGAGAAGAAGATGGAGAGAGGAGATGGAGAGCTTCTTCTCCACGATCCCTCACTCTCGCACACTCACTCCCTCACCCTCTCACACTCCCTCACTCCCTTTCTTCAGCACAAGCAAGAAGGCAAGAAACAAGAGAAGAAGAACAAGAGAAGAAGAAGAAGAAGATTTAGCCACACACAAGAATGAGCTTCTCATTCACTTTTGAACTTTATATACATGCTCTCCATTCTTTGGGTGGTCATCCCCTTTTTTACATGGCCGGCCATTGGCCTGAGCCCATTTCTCATTTCCCACCATTCTAATTTATCATATTCCCAACTTATATATACAATTTGCATAGGAGCAAGCCTGGCACTCTTTTACAAGGATTCGGGAGTGCTTCCACATTTAATGGTACACTTTTTACTCTTTTGCTTTCTCAGGGCGACACTAAGACTTTTTGGGGGTCGTGCCTGAACATTTAATTTTTTCAGGGTCTGGTTACCGGTCAAGGCACCTTTTCCTTCTTTTATCATGCGCCTTTTTTGCTATTTCCTTTTTTCCATTTTTCCGCTCCTCTGCTCCATTTTCTCGCTCCTCTGTGCTGCGGTAAACACGGTAAACATTACCCCCTCCTAGCCAAGTGCCAGTCCCATGGCACTGCGGTGGGAAGTAGTGGGATAGTTGGGTCTGCTGCTCAGCGGAATTGGTGGGTAGATGACACTGATTCAAAGGTGAGGGTGTGAATGAGAGGTGATGGAGTTTAATGACGATGACCAGGAGAGATTCCGGCGTGTTTTAGGCTTCATGAAGATGCTCGACATTTCTCACACAGTTGTGGCTTCCATTCTGCGACGGCTGATAGGGGTTCCAGTTGGCTGGTGAAAAATATCTAGCCGGTCATCCCTTGAGCATTAGAAACGCTTGATCAATAAGCAATCCCTTAGGAGGATGGTGTTGGAGGGATTTATCTTGGAGAAGCCCCCCCAAACTCTGCCTTGACAAAGATATGCTTTGTCTTCGCATTGAAGATCTGTGTCTTTGATTTGAAGATCTTTGTCTTTTATTTGAAGATCTTTGTCTGTGATTTCAAGATCTTCAGTGCTGCGTTGAAGATCTTCAACCTTGCATTGAAAATCTTCAGGCTTGTGGAATCAATAAGCGATCCATAGATCTTGAGGTGTTAGGCATGCATCTTTGGAAGATGAGGTTCCAAAATCTATGCCAATGGTAGATCTATTACTGAGTACTCCTTTTGCTTGATTTGGTTTAGTCATGGTAGCCATCAACAGGAAGATGGTTGGCGACATGAAGCATGTTGGTCCGTCCAATCCAATGCAGAAAGTTCCTGAAACAGCAGCAATGGTGTCATGTCCGACACATGGAAAAAGTTTTGGCCATTAAAGGATGCCGTGGATGATCTTCTATAGCTGAGTAGCCAATTCTTGAAACACGAACATAACCTGCAAAGAAAAGTTGTGCACTCCCTAAGGGGTGTGTCTGCCTCACTGTGTAGTGCATGGTGCCCATGGCAGTGGAACTGGGAGATGGGTCTAACCTTGGGCAAGCCCTTGGTAATGTCCCACACTTGAGGACCCAGTTCGTGTGTCATTGGAGGTGCAGTGCAAATCTTAGGGTGACAGGTCTGAAAGTCGTGCCCTTGATGTGCCCTAAGTGTGAAGTGGGGAAGGGGCTAGGGTGAACCCTAGATGCAGTGACTGTGGTGCACAACAAGGCGAAGGGAAGTTGCAAGCTCATCATGTGAAGTCTTCTCTCTCTTATCTTTGCTTAGTAGTAGATTCATCCCTTGGCTTTGCTATTCTTTGTTGTTGTCTCTTCTTTCCAGTTCACCTTTTCTTTTGTTGCCTTGTGGCTTTTTTTTTAAAGAGGTTATACATAGATGCATGTGATACAAGGGCATGATGGGAGTTTAATCCTCGTCATCCGAATGGCGGGTAGGGGATGGTGGAGGGCGAGGGGCTTTGTTAAGGAATCTGCGGCTCAGCATGTATCCCTTGAGATTGAGGCGGGTCTTGAGAGTGGTGGTGGAAAGGAAAGGGTGGTTGCACTGTGTGAATTTACTATCGCTCATATCCTCAAGCAGTGCAATCCCTTGAGATTGAGGCGGGTCTTGAGAGTGGTGGTGGAAAGGAAAGGGTGGTTGCACTGTGTGAATTTACTATCGCTCATATCCTCAAGCAGTGCAATACAGAAGGATGGCAAAAGAGTAGCGCGCATCATGAGGCGAGTCATGGTGCTGCTATCTATGGCATTGGGGCCGAAGTAAAGGGGTGGAAGGTGGCGTTCTTGAGGTGCAGGCTCTTGGTAGATTAGGACCCTAATTAGTCTAAGATAATTATAGGTTGTTATGAAGGCGGGGTCAGGACATGATGTGAACTCACTAAGGAATCTATCTATGGAACTGTACAAATTAGGGAGGGTAAATACAAGGGCATCTTTATAGGAGGTGCTATTGGCGTTATAGATGATAGGGAAGTCAAACCTGCCATGGATGGACGGATTAAAATCCACACCTACCCTTCGAGGATACGACATGAATGTGGGGTCGTTTCTCTCAGAAGGAAGGGTGTTACAAAATGCCATCCAAGCATCAAGGTTGACATAAAAAATGCGTCTTCTCCATGTGGATTGGCAATTGTAGCCCTCCACCGATCTAGGCACCTGGAAGACTTTATCATGCCAAAATTCGCGGTCCTTGGTTTCCTAAGCAGTTAGGTTGGCCTCTTACTCTGCTAGCCACTTGTCCTTGAGCCTTGCACCCATAGCGATTACATCGCTTACAACTTCAATGGGCATTACTCTATTTAGTTTAGTGGGAAGCTCGAAGCTCAAGTCGAAGGGGTTGTGGGCACATTCTTGCTGTTCCCAGATGATTAGCTCTGCATGGAATCCAACGGGGAGGTCCTCAGGGCATGGTGGGAGAGGAGCAGGTTGCCTTGGGATAGGTCTAATGTTCAGCTTCTTCCTTGCCTTCTCCACCATTTCTCTTCTGCGCTTAGCCAGGGCTGCTTTCCTCTCAGCGGATGTGTCTATGGGTTGCACTTCATCTTGTCGTGGAGGAGAGGATGGTGGAACGTAGTCCTCCTCCTAAGGTCCCAGATCAAACTCTGGTCCACCCCCTTCTGCTTGCACTTCTTCTTGCACCTTCTCTTCTGTGAAACCAAGTTCGTCAATTTCTTGCACCGTCAGGCCTACCTGTGTAAGGTATTTTCTTTGCTCCTCCAGGCTCTGCAGCGGGCCTCCTAGTTGCAATGGTACGTGCAGGCCTGCTATTAGGGCTCTACGTGCAATGGTTAGCTTCTTCTGCAGATCATTGGCCTTATTTTCTTCTGTTTTGGTGGAGTGAAGCAGCGTGTTGAGGAAAGTGTGCTGCTGGGCCATCATAGAGAGCTGGGCAGCCTCTGCCTGATTTTCAGCCAACACTCTATCTCCTTCTACTTTGGCCAATCGGTGTGCCAGGTCTCGCACCCTCCTTTCGTTGTGGTCAACCCATTCCTTCGCTCTCTTCTCCATATCTTCCAAGCTCTCCCCTTGATGGAGGATCATAGCCATGAGTCGTTGCTCTTGGTCTTCGAGCTCGCGGTGTAGGCGGGACTGCTCTTGGTCTTCATTGGCGATCTGCGCACTGAGCTGATCTAGCTGCACCTGCATTCTTTGCACCTGCTCTTCTCTTAGCTTTTCTAGCTCTGTAGTCTCCTGTTTGATCTTCTCAAGCTGGTTTTGTGCCTCCTGGTTGACTGCAGTGAGCTGGTCGTTCTTGCGCCACAAGTGAGCAGTGGTCTCCCTCTCTCCGTTGAGGCGATCCATTAGGATTTTTCTTCTTCCCTCCCAGGCAGCATCATGTTCCTTTAGGGTTTTTGCTTCTTCTGCATCTCTATTGCTGGCTTCCTCCTTTAGCACAGCAATCTCCTTTTGGTACTCTGCTATCTGTTTAGTTTTCTCTAGTTGGAGAGTGGCTCTTGATTCTCGCTCTGTTGCCAACTCTTCCATGGCAATTCTCTTTCCTTCCTTGGCCTTTTCTAGCTGCGAGAGCAGCTCTTTAACGTACTCATCGTACTGGCCTGCTGGAGGTGGGGGATGGGACATGGTGGCGACGGTGGTAGTAGCTTCTGTTTTCTGTCTTTTAAGCTCTGGGATTGGCTCCACATCAGCCATGGTTGCCCTCTTCACTCCTGACACTGGGGTGGCTACGCCAGCTTCTCTTGCTAACTCCCTTTCCATTAGGAACTGCAGCCATGTGACCATATTGCTCTCATCGACCTTTGGCGAAGTTCCTCGAGCGGGGATGGTTATTACGGAAGCACTAGGGCTAGTTGGCACAAATCTAGTAGGGACAGGCATGATGGCCTCGTTGCCCTTACCCTCTAACCAGCGGCGGGATGGGATTTGGCACATTCAAGCTCGTGTCCGGGTTCTCATCCTCCTGGGGCGGGGTTTGCTTTCTTTGTCGTTGATGTTGTTCCACAGATAGGCAAGTTGCAAGTTCTATATCTTCTTGTTTCTTCTTCCTCAAGGCTTCTTCCTCCTCCTCAGCCCTTCTTTTCCTCTCCTCTTCTGCCTTTCTAGACTCCTCTTCCACTCTCTGTGCATCCTCTTTTTCTTTCCTTTTCCTCTCTGTTTCCTAGGATCTTGACACTCTTTGCGCTTTTTGCAGTTCTTCTTTCTCTTTCTTCCTCGTTTCTTCTTTCTTTTGCTGTTGGAAGCACTTAGTGCGCTGCTCTCTTTGCTGCTGCTGGCGCTGTTCTTCTTGCTTTTCTTCTTCATCACTACTCTTCAGTTTCTGTTTCCTTGTTAGAGCCAGAGGATTCTTCGTTGTGTGGGGGTGACGGTCTCTCTTGCTCCTCTGGCCTCCTTTACTGCTTCTTCAATTAGGGCGGTTAGTACACCTCCATATCCAATGAATGATGCTTTGGAGGCGGCCTTCTTCCTGTCTTTTGCTGCTAGGGATTCACCTCCAGTAGGTTGGCTTCCCAGATCAAGCGCTATGACAGCCTTCTCGATTGTGTGTCTTACATAATCATTCCAATCGATCTCTTCTGGTGCATTGGCTGCGAGGCTTTCAAGCACATGCACATTTATTCTGCCCATATAGGCAGTGTATCGATGGCTGGAGAAGAGGGTGTGCATGACTTTAGCACGCATGCGGATTTCGTCATCAGGGATGTCTTGGATATTGACTCCGTCGTTGGACCGCACCTGGCCCTTGTCCATTTTTAGCATGGCGAAGACATCCCTTTTTGGTCTCTTTACGGCCCTTGATTCTAGGCCTAGTGCCTTTTCTACTAGTTCCTTGCTTAAGGGTACCCTGACTTGCCTGGCAGCATCCCCTCTTCCCACAGTCACCGTGGCACTCTTGGAGGCAAAGTCAAAAGTTCGTAAGAACTCAACACACCTTGCAAGATCCACATTTTGCTCCACCTTCTCCACATACTTGGTCATATTGCACTTTTCTATGACTCGCTTAGCTACTTCCTCCGTTTCCACGACCCTGGATAGGTTGTGGACAGTTCGGAAATTCAGTCATCCGTAAGCTTGAATTTGTAGACTCAGCATATATTTTTGCTTTTCTTCTTCCGTGAAGGGGAGCTTATGAGCGCGATCTTGATGAGCCATCTTGGGTTCCTGCCCAGCAAAAATACTTTTCATTAATCACAAGTGGAAAAGGAAAACATGGCTAAATAAAGCTAAGCATGAAAAATACGCAAAACAGGAAAGGAAAGAACTTGAAAATTTTTGCTAACTGATTTTTATTTTTATTTTTATTTTTTATTTTGATCACTGAGTTCAACCTTTCAACAATTATTTATGCCTTCTTAGCCTTATTCCTCCCCCTCGGAAAGATGAAAATCCTTCCTAGGATTGAACGAAGTGGTGAGGATATCAAAGGTGATTGTGATGGGGTGTTCCGACCAGCAGCCACTCATAAAATGCAGGGTTGTACTCAAGTTGAGCATGATGATCGAGTTCACAGGGTTGTACAAAAACTTGGGAGATATAGGTCAAGACATTGTGAAAAATATCTCCGGTATTAAGGCGGCTTGCAACGTGCAGTTCTTCTTCCGTAAGGAATTGGTCAATGTAAGGATGGGCTAGGACCTGGTCATCTAAGTGTTGGTTCTGGGTAATGGCCAAAACTCTAAATGAAAGAGGTGCCACATTAATAGGATCGTACTCAACGGTCTTGATTGCCCTCCTTTGTTCAGCATTTGTCATGATACGACAACCTTTCTTTTCCCATTGGGTCCGCAAAGTGAACCACTTCTATAAGAATGAGGAAGTTGAGCTTGCAAGTTGCGTGAGCTCATGTAATTCTTGTTCGGGAGCAAAACGAGGAGGCTTATGGTATGAGGTGATTAGTCGCCTGAGAACAGCTTGCTCCTTTGAGATTTCTTCATTTGCTATTAGTTCAATAGCAATCTTGGGGAATTTGACGGTCATAAACTCCTATTCCTCCCAAGTGCATGGTAATGCACGAACATCGGAAGCAAGTGGTTCAGCAAGAAGACCTAGGTACAACCGCTCATAACTCCTAGCAAATGTGGTGAAAGTGTGGTCTAAAACCTTAATGCAAGTCACAAGGTCATCTCCTGAAGTTTCAGCAAGGTCTTTAGCCAAGGAAAGGAAAGATCGTACCGCATAAGAAGGCCTAAGACTTGCTGGTGGTGATAATGCAATTGAGCTGGACAGCAGTGACTCCATTGCAGGTGTCACGGGTGTGGCTTTGCACTCTGAAGCACTTTGAAGTGCTATAGGAAGCTTTGGTGGCATGGAAGTTGTGCTGGGTCTGAGTGCACAGTCACGGAAGTATTCAACTCTTTTGAGTGAGGTAAGCTTGAGGCTTTTAGCGATTGCTTTGGTCGATAAATTAGCTGGGACTTAATAGTCACAGCCGGCAGTGGTTTGCTAGCTACGGCCCGAGCACTATGTTTGCAAGCCTCTTTCACTGGAGTGAGGTTGCTTGGAGATGAGCCTTTAGACTTGCCATTCTTAGGCACCCAAATCCAAGGGTTGCCTTCATAGTAGCCTTGCGCTCGCAAGAGATCTTTGGGGATCCATCGCGGCGTGGTTGTGTGCCTACATTGATAGCGTCCAAATTGCCTCTTAGGCCGTGATGTCTGATTGTTTTGGCATTTAGAAGCACGTTTGGGTGGTCTACCCAGAGGTGATCTTTGCCGCTTTGGCACCCATATAAGCTTAGACTCCTTGGCCTTGTGAGCACTCTTGGTGGGTTTGGGTCTAGATTCTAGAGCTTGGCGTGAGACCTTAGTGTCCTTTTGTGTAGACTTGAGTGTAAGTGCGGTCGTAGTGATTTCTACCGGTGGCTTCACAATGTTGAAAGGGTCAGAACAGCCCTTGCTGAAAGTCATCACTATGCGCACATTGCCTATAGCAAGATGGATGCGATCTAGATTATAATCCACATTACAATTCGTCAGCTTCTTAAAAGTACGACCTAATAGTGACATATTATTGGTCCCTTTTGTGTTAGGCAACACGTGAAAGAAAGCTAGTATACGGTCAGACTCGATAGAAATGACCACTTTGCACTTCCCTAAGAGCGTGTAAGCATTGCCCCCAAATGGGGTGAGTTTGGCGTTGGTGGGCTGCAGTTTAGGTTGACCAATGCATGTCCAATGGTCATGTGTCAAGATATTGTAATCGGCACCTTCGTCAATCAAAGCATCAAAAGAATAGGTCTTTTCCGCAGTGACGATGATTTGTAAGTAGGCGGGTGCCACTGCTTCTTCATCTTGATCTGTTATTTCCGTAATAGTAGCCACGCAGACGTTGACAGGGGCTTCCAACATAGGCGACTCATGCAACGGGTGGGAAGGAGGATAGTATTTTTTTATGCGGCTGCCATTGAAAAAGCTGATTCCTTCGCCTTCGAGCGTCTCTAATTCAACGTTGCTCGTTTGACTAATTGCACGTACTCGGAAAGGTATCAATCCACGGAATTTCATTTTCTGTTTGTGACCCTTCACATAGTATAGCAGAACGAGATCCCCGTGATCAAAGTCTTGTTGTTTGACATGCTTGTCAAACCACATTTTCCTCCGTGCTTTCTCACAAATCAGTGCATGGGTGGCCAAGAGCCGAGTTTCCGTGAGATATTCTAGCTCTACCAAGCGATTTGTCCAAGCGTCTCTTCCCTCCCAGTGCTCTTGCATTGCTATCCTTAAGCTAGGGACAAAAAACTCTAAGGGCAAAATGGCCTCCGTTCCATAAGTCAACCTAAAGGGCGTCTGGCCTATAGCTGTTTTATAAGCCGTACGATAGGCCCACAAGGCCGCCATTAACTTGTTGTCCCAGTCACTCCGAGATGTAGATACCACTTTTGTGAGTACATTGACTAGGATTTTATTGGTGGATTCTGCTTGTCCGTTAGCCTGAGGGTAATAGGGCGAGGATTTTCTGTGAATGATTAGAAAAGTAGAGAGCAGATGCGATATCACCTCATTAATGAAGTGTGTGCCCTGATCACTGACTAATTCTATTGGACACGCAAACCGTGAAATGACCTGCTCCCACAGGAACTTTGTAGTGGTTCTAGCGTCATTCCTCCTTGTAGCTCTTGCCTCTGCCCACTTCGTTAGGTAATCAGTTGCCACTATGATGTAGCGAGCCTGAGAGTACTGTGCCGCGGGACTGATAGGTCCAATGAAGTTGATGCCCCATTTTTCAAAGGGTTATCGGGCTATGACAGGGGTCAACTCCATTTTATCTTTGCGCACAAGCACCTTGGTTCTTTGGCATTCGTTGCAGTGCTTCACAAATTTAGCAGCATCACAGAGTAGGGTGGGCCACCATAGTTGGGATTGCAGCACCTTTCAAGCTGTTGTATCCCCGCTAAAGTGTCCTCCAGTGATTCCGCCATGTGCTTCTTTCAATGCATCATGCATCTCGTGCTCACACACGCATTTGCACAACAAACCGTCTTGTCCTAACCTATAGAGTTTGCCAGCTATAAATTGGTATGGTTGGATTTTTAAAGTAAGTCTCCTCAGCATGGCCTTCTCAATTGGTCTCTCAGGTAATATGTTCTCCAGCACCTGAACTACATCATTGGCCCAATATGGTGTCAGATCAGCTTTAAACAATTCTCTCTCACTAGACAGGTTAAAGAGATGAGCATCCGATAAATCGTCAGTTATGCCTTGTCCAGCGGCTTCTCTTGTGGGTATGCAGGACATATGGTCAGCCATGTAATGCTGCTTTCCTTTGCGTACAACCACAAAGAAGTCAAATTACAATAGGAGAAGTAACCATCTAGCTATGCGTCCTGTAGCGCAAGGCTTGTTCACAAGATAGAGCAAGGCTTGATGGTCAACAAAGAAGACAAAGGGAGTGGCCAACAGATAATGTCTAAATTTCTTTACAGCAAATACCATGGCCAACCCCTCCCTTTCTGTGGTGGAATAATTCATCTCGGTCTCTGTGAGCTACATGTTGGCAAAACTCACTGGATAGTCTAAGTTATCTTCACCAGGCTGGCATAGCACGGCCCCAATAGCAAACTTAGAGGCGTCTATGTGAACATTATGTTCCAGTCTAGGGCTTGTAAGATTGGTGCTTCAGGATACATCCGTGTTTCACCCAGAACTGGCACTTCAAGGGGTTCAACAAGAGGTTGTATAACCGACACCATTCAAAGACAAGTCTCAATTTCTCTAAGTGTTCGGCCCAACTAGAGTGTACGCATAAGTCGTCTATAAACACCTCTAGCTCGCGCTTAAGCATATCTTTGAAGATAGTGCACATTAAGTATTGGAAAGTTGTAGGTGCATTCATCAGCCCAAAGGGTGCTTGTCATCGGGGTGCACTTGCACTTGATTGTAGCCCAAGAAGCCGTCTAGAAAAATGTAGGCCTCTTTACCTGCTACCCTCTCAAGCATGTGCTCGGTGTATGGTAAAGGGTAGTTATCCCTCTTCGTAGCGGCATTAACTTTCTTGTAATTAATGCACACTCGGATTTTTCCGTTCTTCTTCATCACGATCACAATCGGTGATACCCAGTCCGTGTGCTCAATCTCATATATAAATCCCGCCTTCATGTGCTCATCAATCTCCTCTTTTACTACATGGACGTGTTTGGGATTCATGGGGTAAGGTCGTTGCTTTGTTGGCACTGCATCAGGGACCATTAGGATATTATGAGTCACAACCCTAGGGTCGACCCCTTTAAGTTCTTCCAATGTCCAGGCAAATACATCAATATACTCTTGCAAGAGTGCAACAAGTTTGGCCTCCTCATCCTCGGTCAAATCATCTGCAATGAATATAGGTCTTGGCTTTTCGCCCTCCCCAGCCAAGTTGACTTCCTTGACTTTGGCAGGTCCTTCGATAGGTTCACTAGTTTGGCCATGCCTCTTCGCACCTAGCAGAATCACTGCTCTGTTACCCTTTTAAAATTTTGTAAACCGTTTGGGTAGATCCTGCGGTTTCTTTTGCCTCTTTGCTTCTGAGTCCTTCACTTGCGTCCTGGTCTCCTCCTTTAATCTCATGCACCTTAGGTGGATTGGCAAGTCCCCTTTTGTACGTTTGACCTTAGAGGGTTGGGGTATCTCGAGATCACTCTTAGTGCTGACTTCTGACTTTGAGTTAAACTCACATCCCTCACTTGAGGAAGGAGTTTCCCCAGGGGGTCATAGTTCAGTAGTTGCATCCGTCTTGAGCACTGGGATTACCCATGGTCGTGCTACTCTGGCTTGCTCGTAATCCATGGCTCGTATGTGTTCTAGCCAGGATCTATCGCACTCCATCCGCATGACTCCTTTTTCACTCCAATTTGTCTTTTCCTTCCTGGGTCTCGAGTCTGCCTTGATTTGTTCTATCGTTCTCCCTTCTGTGTCATACTCTACTGTATCTATCTCTTCCTCACTTTCATCTCCTGTAGAGCGGCAGTCCTCATATTCCTCATCGTCAGAGTCTTGCTCTTCAGACCGTTCATCATCGCCTAAGCTTTCCTCTTCGGTCTCCTTGTCCTCAGTAACTAAAGCCCAATTGTATAACAAATTCAGATCGTGGACTTTGGTCCATTTCCATTCTGGCTTAGTCAACAGATAACGTAGAGGCTTTAGGTTGGCAGCCAAGTTGCCCTTCAGTGTGTCTGTTAGATACTCTACGATTTCCTGAAGCTCTAGCTTATTGCTGGGGATATGGAACAAGACAGGTTTCCTTGGGTTGAGTGAGCTTCTTGCCATCATGCAGAGTGGCACAGTTGGCTCCTCTATTGGCATGGTTGCGGCTTTAGCAGCCTGCCAATATAGTTCTTCCTCATCTGAGAATGGTAGGTCAATGGTTGCCAAGGCGTGCATCCAATCCCGCTCATCCTCAGGGTAGGGAATATATTTAGTGAGTGATCCATAGGGTTTGGTTGTTTGAGTATCGCCTTTCAGCATGGCTGAGATGGCATTTAGGTCAACGGGGGTCGTTTTCCAAGTGTCCATCTCTACCCTTACTGCTTCAATTCTGCTCTCTAGGAAGATCAAACCATTCCCCCAATCTTCAATGACTCGAGTGTTTCTCATCCAAGGTCAGTCTAGCAGTATGTCGTAGTCCACTCCCTTCATGACAATGAAGTTCACGGAAAACTGCACACCTGCAATCTTTACTGGCCAGTTCTTTAAGACTCCGAATGGCCTTACCTTCATTCCATTTGCTAACGTGACATTGAACCTGGCAGTCTCTACAGGAGGGTTTCCCCATGTCTCTAAAACTGCAAGGCTCAGTACACTAACACAGGTGCCTGCGTCTACAATTCCTTTCCGCATCATATCTCCTAAGGCTAGAATAGGTAGGACTGCATGCATTTCAGTGCCTTCCCAGAAAGCATTGATGTGCAATGACTTAGGATTTGAGTGTAGAGTTAGACTTGGGATTTGCGTAACTGCATCATGATCTTGCTGATCAGCACCTGTAAGTCCTGTGTGTCCCTCCACCAAATCTTTTAACTCCTACCATAAAGAAGGATTCTGCCTAAGCAGGTCTTCCACGCTTAGAGTTACTGGGGTGGACAGCAAGGTTGCAAGGAGACTGCTGTGGGCTCTTGTCTTCCCCTAAGGCTAGCACTCCTGGGCCATGCATTCTGTCTGCCCTGGTAAGTCCCCCTTTGGCCTTGCTGCTGAGTTGCCCCCTATGGCAAGGATACACTTTTAGTTTGTAGTTTTGTAGGTGAGACTGGTGTGCTCACGCTGGAAAAATCGTCCATTGGATCTTTAGTATGGGTTCAGCATCCTTGAGGTGCTCATGGGCATCCTTGACCCACTCCTTGACTTTGGCTAAAGC
Source organism: Lygodium microphyllum (assembly GCF_053477565.2). Taxonomy (NCBI): domain Eukaryota; kingdom Viridiplantae; phylum Streptophyta; class Polypodiopsida; order Schizaeales; family Lygodiaceae; genus Lygodium; species Lygodium microphyllum. The sequence continues at coordinate 167,989,736 of NC_141135.1, read as the reverse complement.
TTCGAGTTTCCGTTTGGGATGGGGATTTTCTCCTACCTTGGCACTCCCTAGCTCAGTTGTCTTCGGGGCTGAGGTCTCTGCCTCTGCATCCGTGATTTTCTTTCCTGTCACTAATGTCGTGGCTTCCTCGATTTTAAGGGTTATCTTCGCGTCTACTCTCTTTTTCCTTCTCCTTCTGCTTTTCTTTCCAATTGAGGCTGTGTCAAGGTTACTTGGTCCAGGCAAGGAGATACCTGCCTGCCTTGTTTGAGCTCACATCATAACCTGTAGTGGGATAGGTGTGTCCTCACTATCAAAGGTTTCCACTCCAAACAGCCCCAGAGTACTGACGGTATGTTGGCAGAGCTTGCTGATGGTTTTCGCCTAGGACAATCAGGAAACAGGTGAGTGATCCCACATTCTGTGCATCGGAGATCCACTTTGTCCTTGTTAGCATGTTTCTTTTCTGGGCAACGTGATGAAATGTGGCTTGGATGGCCGTAGGTCCAGCATGTGATCGGCTTGGCCCTCCAAAGCCTCTGCCTCTTCCTCTACCTAATGCCATCACCAGCACTAGCCGATAGTCCATCAGGACTGGGTTGCCCTCCTCGTCATAGGATATGTACAGGTTGACATATGTCTCCTCTTCACTAGGCTCTTCCACATAGTGAACTAGAGCATCGCTCGGTGGGTGGGTTACAAAAGGCCCTGGTGGTCTTGGAATACCTGTTGGGTTCATCTCCAGCCTAGGTACGGCAGGTCTTGAGTCATTTGGTGCAGGGAGTGCCAATTGGGCTCCCCTCCCAAAGAAATTGGGTGGTCTATTACCTAAGTACGGAGGATTGTACTGCTGTGCATATGGGAATCTCCTCGGCATCTTGCAATGCAATGCATCATGCCCGAATCTACCACAATTTGAGCATGGCCTAGATCTAGGATCTTGGCATTCAGCTGGGAGGTGATTGCCACCACAGTATATACACTGTACATGCGATCGCGCAGGCTTCCTTATCAGTTCTTGCAGTTGTGCAATCTCCATTCTCATCTCCGCCATCTCCTGGCCTTGGTCCATACTCTTTCCCTTTTCCTGCACACTAGCGGTTACTTTTTCTCCCGAAATAGTTGATCTCACTGGATCCCTCTGATTTGCACTTTCTCGGCTGGTAGTCCTCATGCTTCGTTCCCTAAGCTGATCATCTACACGTATTGCCTCTTCGAAAACTCTAGCTAGCACGTCTCGTTGCAAGGTAGAGTTACTGGCCAAAGTCTTGTAGAGCTCCTCATTCCGAATTCCGTTCATGAATATTGTAGACACTGCCCTCTTAGTAGGTCGTTCATTGGCAGGAATCCTTTTGAAGAGGCTACGCACATGAGTGACGTAGTCCTTGACGTCTTCCTTCTCCCTTTGGCTGATATTCATCAACCAAACGATGAGGTTGTCAGAATACCCTGCCTCTGAGAATCTCTTGATGAAGAGGCCCTTAAGGCAAGAAAAGTTTGTACGTTCTGCGTCATCGAGGCTAGAATACCAGATTCTCCCCTTATCGCCTAAGCACAGGCCAAAAGCTTGATAGCGTTGCGCAAGGTCAGTAAGACCGTTTGCTTCGCATACTTGCTTGAACTGCTCCATGAAGCTATATGGGTCACTACTAGGCTCATACTTCGCTAGCTGTTTTGCTACAATAGGGATTCTAGCCTGCCCTTTAGCCCCTTGTGTGACTCCCAATCTCGAGAGTAGTTCGGTGGCTAGGGTTGTAGCACTCTGCTCAACAGACGTATTGTCTATGAGTTGCTTGGCTACAAGTTCGCTCAATGTCATGTTAGCCTCTGCTGCCCGTTCCCTCTCTTCATTCGGTCCAGATTTGGCTGCTCCAGCTAGGTCTAGCACCCTTTTAGCCTCGTACATATCTACGTCTTGCTGTAGCTTTCTAGCCCTTTGCTCGTGGTTGTAGGCAATTATGCCTTCTAGCGCTCTCCTGATTGCTCTTCTCTCTTCTTCGAGGCTTGCTACCACTTCTTCTACAGGTCTGCCCTGGATCACAGTTCTAGTAAGTAAATCGTAGTCATGGACTAGTTCTTGTATTGAGACTGGGAATTCTCCTAGGTCTAGCCGGTCCTCTCCTCGGTCGCCTCTTGATCCTGACATTGTTTCTGCCTCCAATTCCACAAGGCCGTCGATCAGTTCGAGTAGTTCTGGCAGCACCCGATCCTCTATGTTGTCGTCTTCTAGATCCTCGCGTCCACTTAACGTCCTCCTGGGTCCTAACCCTGTTTGTCTGCTAAGTCTTGGGGTTCACTCCTATTGGTGGGTTTCTTAAATGATTATGTTCGAGTGCATTCCTTGTTATTACAACCAATCCTCAAATTATGTACACTCACTGTGGTGTCTGTGCGTTCAGTGCGAAATCAGGCTTTCTTCTCTTCAGTGCACAACCAATGTGGCCTACTGTATGTGCAGGATTATGGCACTCAAGTGCGATGTCAATGCTACCTTCAGCTCTTGGCCACTGGGTATGAGGTCAGCACACGGCTGCCTGGTTAAAATCTAGGTCTCTGCTGCGTCTGTTAGGTATGTGGGGATTTGATGTCTGGTCTGTTGTTGCGACTAGGCTACGACAACACTCTGCTAGGTTTCCGAGCCACATGGCCAAGTTTTCTATGATTTTCTCGCACCTACAGGGTCGCACTAGTGTCCGCAACGTGGGTCTGGGCTTAAATTATTAAAATAATGTCAAAAATTCATTCGACCAAAATTGGTCCGAATGGTAGGGTTCGAATCCCAGAATTCGCGTCTGAACTGCCGAAGTCCGAATGTCTCGTTCGGCCCGGGCTGAAGGCCGAATGGCCGAGTCCGAGGGCCGAAGCCTGAATGATAAGCTCCGAATGGCTAGATGGCCTGAAGGCCGAACTCTGAAGCTCGAAGGCCTTCGTTCGGGCGGTCGAAGCCCGAAGCCCGAACGGCATGTGGCTGAATGCTTGAAGGCCAAATGCCGAACCCTAGGTTCGGGGTAGCCAACTACCCAATTCTGGGGTTCGGACGTCCGAACGCGTCGAGGTCAACGCACTTTCGACAATGAAAATGGTGACAAATCTAGTGTTATGTTGATGATTAGCTATTCTAGGCTGTTAAATACACACAAGGGCATGCCGAGGAAGAGATTTATATACCTGTAGCACCCCGGAAGTGTGATCGAAGGGCGTCCGCTCCTCTTCTGTGCCTGTAGCTCTCTCTCTCTCTCTCTCTCTCTCTCTCTCTTGCTCTCTCTCAACTAAGTCATAATGCAAATGAGCTCTTCTCCCCTTACCCTAGCCTTACATAGCATTGCCCAACCACTCTCTAACCTTAGAGCCTTTCCCCGTTGCGATTTCCCCCTTACAAAACACGATTTTTGCCTTCTTTTTCTTATTGCAACCAGATTTACAGCAACAAAAACCCTACCATTTCAGTTTCGAATCTTAATCCTATCCTACCTAATGCTAACAAAAAATCGCAAAAACAAGCATGGGTTGTATGTACCTACTCAAGCACTTATCAAAAAACTCAAAATGCTTACTTGTTCCAATGATTAAACCTCCTAAATCTCCTATCTATCTCAAGCACCGTTTCGGGCAAAGGCCCTACTCCTATGCTCGATTTGATGCGCACGGCGCTAAAGGCTCAATTCCGTTGGTCCCGGCAATGGAACCAAAATGAAGGGGAGCTACAAGCTCTACCCCAAGACCTACAGACCGCTTATTGATCAAGCGTTTCAAGCCGAGCGGCCATGGCTATCTCTCACGTAGCCGACGCACCATGCCTACCTTACGAGTGTAGTGAGCTTGCCTTGATGCTCGATCGAGTACCCTCCTCTCTCTTACACACCGGTAGCTCCAGGATCCTTGTGGCAAGCTCAAGCAACCTCAATCCCTCTCCCATTGGCTCCATCCTCCATAGCCACGCGCGAGATAAGGGAAGAGAAGAGAAGAGAAGAAGATGGAGAGAGGAGATGGAGAGCTTCTTCTCCATGATCCCTCACTCTCACACACTCACTCCCTCACCCTCTCACACTCCCTCACTCCCTTTCTCTAGCACAAGCAAGAAGGCAAGAAACAAGAGAAGAAGAACAAGAGAAGAAGAAGAAGAAGCCTTAGCCACACACAAGAATGAGCTTCTCATTCACTTTTGAACTTTATATACGTGCCCTCCCTTCTTTGGGCGGTCATCCCCTTTTTTACATGGCCGGCCATTAGTCTAAGCCCATTTCTCGTTTCCCACCATTCTAATTTATCCTATTCCCAACTAATGCATACAATTTGCACAGGAGCGAGCCTGGCACTCTTTTACAAGGATTCGGGAGCGTTTCCACATTTAATGGTGCTCTTTTTACTCTTTTGCTTTCTCGAGGTGACACTGAGACTTTCTGGGGGTCATGCCCGAACATTTAAATTTTTCAGGGTTTGGTTACCGGTCAAGGTGCCTTTTCCTTCTTTTATCATGTGCCTTTTTTGCTATTTCCTTTTTTCCATTTTCCCGCTCCTCTGTGCTGCGGTAAACACGGTAAACAACAACATGAGATCTCAAAGAGCTTCATGAATCTTGAAGATTATTGAAGAAATTTCTCAACCTTCATCCAATAAATTCTTGCAAAGAAGTAGTGTTTGTGGGAGTGGGCCAATCTTGGACACATTGTACTTCATTGGGATCCACCCTAATATTCTTTTCACCAACTATATATGACCGTAGCACTTTACTCATCGACATTTGGGTGCATTTCAAAGGCCTAATGGCATGATTAAGAAGTGATAGAGACTTCTTTTTATTTCAAAAGGCTATTTTGAACACCCTCCATTTGACCCGGTGGGATTCCATGTGCCATTTATCATGATGCTTGGAGGATTGTAGAGGAAAATACGCACTTAAGCTCAAACAGAGTAAAAATGGAAAAGTGACTCATTTGACCCAGTGGGATTCCATGTGCCATTTATCATGATGCTTGGAGGATTGAGAGGAAAATACACACTTAAGCTCAAACGGAGTAAAAATGGAAAAGTGACTCATATCCTCATTGATATGGACAACACACATAGCTTTATCAATGTCGAATCTTTGTATGTGATGAAGTTGTTACCAAAAGACATGGATGTACCATTGAGAGTATAAGTGGCAAATAAAGCCTATGAAACAAGCAATGAAATATGTTCACAAACCCCTATTGAATTATGATGGGACCTAAAATGGGCCGGCAGTGGCTATAGCATTAGCCGGACCTCTAACATGCACAAGACAACCCCACGACCTCGCGGTTATGAGCGTCTACAGGACACATTGCCCTGCCATCGTACGTACATTTTGCATTTGTACCGTGTTTTGTAGTCCAACCCTTAACCTTCTTAGACTCCTCAGAGGGAGACCCTACACACTGTGGTGTAATTCACCACGTAGAATAACATAGGAGGCACCCCTCGGCTGATTGTTGCGGCCCCACTGCGACCCTCCTACACCTTGGGGATTGGCCCCTCGATGCATCGCTAACATATATAACACATAGAAAAAGACTCCGCTCTTGGTACCAATATTATATCATTTCAGGAATATACCGATCCTCACTTACTTGTCCCCTTGGACTCACCATCTAGACCTACAGCTTGGGTGCCTTACTCTCTCCAGCGTGGGTCATTTATGACTCAACCAATTGCTATGCATGTTAGGAATAGATACCATGTGTATATGATTCATGCAATGGTGGATGCTTTATTGTGCACAAACAATTATAGTTTGAAATCAACCTACGTGTCATGCAAAAACAACCCTTTTAATGAATTTTTGCTAATATGCAATGTTGCAAGAACCTAGCACCAAGGCGAACCTCGTACTACTAGATCCATTATTTTCAAATAAATCGCATCCTAAATGTTATGCATAAAGAGATCAATCAGACTTTGTATTACTTCAGTGCTTAAACTATTGTATAACATCATCCTCCCCCTCACCTTTAAATTTTGCTGCGGTGCATATGTGTAGAGGTTCTTTTATGTCATTTTTTATATGTAAAAGCAATAAATACACACTTTAACACAAAGGATAGTGGCCAAGCTGAGGCTTAACCTCATCCTTCAGCCCCGTCAGACATTCACATACATAGATCTCATTTTTTTCAATTTTTTCCAACGCAAGAAACCCATATTTTTCCCATTTTTTCTATTTTTCTTATTTATTTTTAATAGAAAATAGGTATTTTCTAGGTTTTTTTCTAATGGCTGATCATTTGAACTAAAACTCAGTATTTTTTCTTATTTTATCCCATGTCCACTCATTTTTCCCCACTCAAAATCAAAGAAACTATCAATTTCCATCAAAATTAGTGTTTTTTCAGGTTTTGAAAATTTATAATTGTTATAAATCAATATGGGTTCTGCATAATAGTGATTGCAGCCCTCAAACATAATGCAAGAAACATTCAAATAAAATTTCAGCCCATGTGCACACCATTTAGACCATGAACGATAAAAAACAAGCAAAATTCTTTCATAAAATAGAGCATACCACCTTTTTGCGTGTTTTGGGTTTTTTGAATATTTAATTAGGACTGTGTATCGACCAACCAGCCATGGATTTAAACATAGATCTTTAGCCTTCAGCTTCCTTAGTTTCTTGGAACAATCTGGTGCCTCCCGGACAAGCATCCATCTCCCAATTCTCTTCTTGATTCTTACCACATGAAGTGCCCCTATGTAGGAGAGAGAAAGAGGAGAGAGAAAGACTAGATCGGGATCTTTCTGCATAGTGCGTCATTCCTCACGCGTTCTGGAGTGATCGGAGGTGCAAAGAATCTTCATTCCATAGCCAGGAGGGTTCCTCTCCATTTTCCCAATTAGAAAATGCTAAAAAATTGGGGAAAAATGGGGCACCGAAAAAATGAGCCCCCCCCCCAATGGCGTTTCATTTCTTGAGTTTTCTCCAAGCTTAAGCAGCCTTAAGCTTTTAAATTCAAAGTATCTAGTTCATTGACTTTTGCTTTCACACTTCCGACAAGTGGGTTTTTCAGTTTTAAGGGGGCAACCGACATCGGAATTGAGATCCGTCTGGACGGGTGGTTCCGTGACGTTGAAATCTACAAAGATGGGCCACTCTTCCCAGCTTCCAGATCCAGTAGTTGCTTTACAACCTCGAACCTTGTGGGGATTAAATGGGGGATCAAACGACCTCGGAATGGAGATCCGAGACTTGCGTTGATTGATCTTATAACTTTTGGATGGCCCCCATTGACATGGTTATTGGCAATGATTTGTGAAGGACACTTGGAAAATTATCTATGGATTCGGTTCACATGCAAATGGAGTTTTCTTGGAATGGGCAACAAGTAGTACTTAATGGCATAAAGCAAAAGCAAGTGGAGTTGATTACCATGATGAAATTGTCAGCAACAATTGGGATCATAGGAGCCTCCCTCTCTTCCCTAGGACCAAGCCAAGCACCCTTATCAAGTGTTGCTACCCAATATCTCTCCTAGGGAGCAACTCGCCATTTGCGGCACATTTTTTCATTGGTCACTTCCTGCTCCTTGCTACTTTTCCCTTACTCTTGCTGAGGCACTAAGCTTGCTTCCCTAGCTCCAATGGCATTCTCCATGCTTGGTTTGACCTCCCCATCCCCCATTCTTGGCAGTTCTTCATAGGATTGAACTACCCTATTGTGGGCACTAAGAAGAGTATCCATAGCCACTCAACTTCAGCTCTCATATCCCCCTTAACCTAAAATCTTCACCCTTAAGAGCTCCTCCAACCACTCTTGGCCACACGAAGTAAGATTGAAGACATGGAGCCCAACATGCAAGGATTTCTCATGGATAGCCATGAAAGCACCACATAAAGCTTTCAACTCTTAAAGAGCAAGCATGGAAGCTTCCATCATTAGAGCATGCATCAATTACTTGAATATTCCAACCCATTGAAGGTGCCTTGCTTCCCCAAGCTGAACTAATGGAGGATTTGAGCATCATTGATCTGTCAAGTCTCATTCATCTACTCCAATCACACTGACAAGGTCTATTGATTAAAATTTAATCTCTCATTTAGTCCATTTTTGAGCTTAATCCTCTTGTTGGAGAGATTTAAGTTTGTATATTGCCTTATCCTTAGATCCCTTCATTGAATGCATAATACTGTCCAATTGAATTAATAGCTTGCTTGCATGCTTGTCCTATTGCATTCAAATTTCAATTAATAGTGGCAACTCTACTCAATTGATTTATGCTGACCCTAACACTTCCCTTGTCACGTGTGTTCTGATTTGATCCCAAGAGATTAATAAGCCATTGTAAAAGGGTAATGGAAGCTAGTGAGTCATTGGACTGTCAAGGTAATCCCTCCATCCAAGCTCTTGTTCCATTCTTGCATTTCATGAAAATGTTGGTACCAGCTTGACCAATGTAATCCCATAGTGAGGGAGTATACAAATCAGTTTTTGAACTTGACCATGTATGTTGAGAGTATTAGTGATGACACAAAATTTCACAAGTACATTATAGGTTAGAGCCTAGTTTGTTAAGCCAATATAATAGCTCAAAATCCTTCTACCTACCTTATTTGATGCAATAGAATTGGTTGAAAGATATGCAATAAAGTATTGTAAAAAGAAGAATTTTTAGTAAGGTTTTTGGACACCCTTGCACCTTAATGAGGCTAGGCCCCTATGGAGGTGTTTTTATAGGCAAACCCATGCCTAGAAATAGCCCCAAAATACCTACCTACCCCCCTTCCATGCTAAAAGAAAACGTGGAACTTTTGGAACAACACTTATCTCTAATGGTGAGGGTAAATATGTTGAAAACATGCCTTGAACTATGTTAGCATGGAGTGATCCAAGTGGTAAAAATTTCATTCTCCAAATGTTGTGAAGGAATAAAAAGAAATAGGATTATGTATTACATGTGGTGAGAATTACACAATCGACCATGCCTCAAAATACCCCTATAAGACAACAAAGATCAAAGTTCATAGCATATATGTAATGGAGGATTGGAAAAATGATGAGGAGGAATTACATGCCTTGCATGCTACAAATAACTTTACACATGTTGGAAATGAGGATTATGTAGAGGACCTGGACCAAGAGCAATTCTATGATTTGGAGGATGGGTTTCCCTTTTAGCTAGGTGACTCCGCACCTCACGATCTTAGTTTGATCACCTCTACTACCCCCCTTCCCCCCCTAACTACCACTTCCATTTGCTCCATCTCCATGGATGCATGGAGTAGCTCTAGGAGCCCCAACACTCTACAAATTCAAGGAAGAATTAATGGAAAGCATGTATTTATCCTAGTGGATAGTGGTGGTACACACAATTTTGTTAATAAATTAGCCATTGATTGGTTGAAATGCATCCCTACGGAATTACAAAACCCCTTGAAAGTTCAAGTAACAAATGGTAAAGAAAAAATCAACACACATGTATGCTCCAAGGTTTCCATACGCTTGGTTAAAAACTATGTGGCATCAATCAATCTAATTGCATTAGACATGGGTCCCATTGATGTTGTTTTGGGTTGTGATTGGCTAAAACACTTGGGTAAATTTTCTCTAGACTTCTCTCATGTCTATATGGAGGGAGTTTATGATACATGGATAACTCATCCGCTTAGAGGGAGTTCATGATAATGGCGATTTTCAACAATTCATCCGCTTAGAGGGAGTTCGTGATAATGGTGATTTTCAATAAATTACAATAAAGCAACTCAAAAGGGAGTTTAAGAAATGCTCATAGATCTTTGTCTTGCAGTTGAATAAGGAAAACTCAGATAAGCCCTCAAAGTAACAAAGAACTTAGCTTTGAAAGCCTTACTAGAAGAGTATGCCAATTTATTTCAGATGCCTACAACCCTTTCCCTAAGAGGCAAGTGGACTTCCCATTTGATCTAGAACACCATTCTAAGCCAATGAACAAGCCACCTTATCAACTCTCCAAGTGTGAATGCAAAGAAGTTGCAAACCAAGTCAAAGAGTTACTTGAGATGGGCTTTATTGAACCAAGTTCCTCACCTTATGCATCTCTAGTCCCACTAGTTAAAAAGAGAGATGGCTCTTTTTGCATGTGCATGACTACATGAACTTGAATAAGATCACTATCAAGAATTGATATCATATCCCAAGGATTGATGACTTGTTGGATGAGTTGAAAGAGACACAGTATTTCACTAAGATTGATTTATGCTCCAGCTTCATCAAATATATATGCGGGTTTGTGATGAGGTCAAAATGGCTTTTAGGACTGATCGTGGGCTTTATCATTTTCTAGTGATGCCTTTTGGGTTGCTAATACCCCCAAACATTTCAGAGCCTCAAAAATAAAATATTACACCCCTTCCTTTTCAAGTTAATGCTCATATTTTTTGATGACATTCTTATTTACAATAGATTACAAGAGAAGAACTTTACAAATGTTAGATGGGTGTTTCATGTCTTGAGAGAGCATATGCTATTTGCTAAGGAAAGTAAGTGCATCTTCACATAGACCTTTGTGGAGTAGTTGGGACACATTGTTAGTGAAAATGACATACAGGCTAACCCCAAAAAGGTGTAATGTATTAAGGACTAGTCTAACCATTTAGCACTACCTCGTTACCTGGTTTCCTTGGTCTCTCTTCATTTTATAGACATTTCATCAAGCATTATGCCACCATTGTAGCACCTTTAATATATTGGTTAAAGAAGGAATACTTTTTTTGGGATGCTACTGCTGATTGCAACCAATTGAAGGAAATGCTTACTTCAAGCCCCATCCTTGTATGCCTTGACTTCTCAAAAGAGTTTACCATTCAGTGTGATGCTAGTGGTCAAGATATTGGTGCTGTATTATTGCAAGAGCATGGTGCGATTGCTTTCGAGAGCCATAAGTTTGACAAAAAGGAGATGAAAATGACTATTTATGACTAGGAGATATTAGCCATCCTTCATGCTCTTAAGAAATTGCACCATTACCTATAAGGGAGCCGATTTAGAGTGAAGAGTGAATGTCACATCCTCTAGTACTTCATGACTCAATCTACTTTGACTCCTAAGTAGAGGAGATGGGTGGAAACTTTGCAAAGTTATTCTTTTGACATCTCTCACACTAGGGGTAAAGACTATATGTGGTTGATTCACTATCACGGATGTGGGCATCCTAGTATCTTCCATTTCAAAGTTGCATAGTGATTGGATTGAGGAGTTTTAGGAGACCTATTTGCTGAACGAGAAATTCAGCCACATATTTCAAACGTTACATCATGGGGTAATGGAAGAAAACTCCCAATATCAGCTTGAAAATGGCCTTATATGGTCCCATGGCAAGATTTTCATCCCCCACACTTCTCCCTTCACATGTAAGATCATGGAAGAGATGCATTCTTGCCTCATAGCTGGTTATTTGGGTGTTTTCAAAATATATAATAGGATTGCCAAGAGCTTTCACAAGAAGGACCTATGGAGGGATGTCAAGGATTTCGTGACCAGTTCTGTCCCATGCCACAGAATAAGGATGGCACGCTTAGACCAACTGGTATCTTACAGCCCCTACCTATTCTTGAAGCAAAATGGACACATATCACTATGGATTTCATTATTGACTTGTTGGTCATCAGGGAAGGATGGAACTATATATATGTGTTAGTTGACTGACTCATTAAGGATGTCCACTTTATTCCCACTAAACTCAATATACCACAACTTAGGTGGCCACTTAGTTTTATGGAGCATGTGTTTAAGTTGTATGGGTTACCACAAGTCATAGTGCATGATACAGATGCCAAGTTTATGAGAAAATCTTGGTAGATAGTTTTCACATCTATGGGTGGCTACCAAGCTTTCTCCATCCATTGTATACTACCCATAGACAAATGGTTAGATAGAGAGGGTAAATAAATGGCTTGAGATCTACCTAAGGCACTTTTGCCATCATGTGCAACACACTTGGGATATGTGGCTTTAGTTGGCTGGATTTGCATACAACAACTCCACTCACTCTAGCATTGGGGTTTCTCCTTTTGAGACACTGTGTGGGTATAAGGTCCCCCTCCCAATGGTCCTGCTCAATGACAAGATCAACCCACAAAGTAAAGAGGAGTTAGAGCACATGCAGGTCCTACTTCAAGAATGCAAAGTGAATCAATAGAAGGTTTAAGATCACATGAAGCTTTATGCTGATGAGAGTAGAAGGCATTTGAAATTTCAAGAGGGAGAGTTGGTTCTATTAAAAATGCCTAAGTCGCGCTACTCCATTCTCAAGGAGGGTAGTAGTAGTAACAAGCTAGCCCATCCTCTCTATGGCCCCTATTAGATCCTAAAGAGAGTTAGTGACTCCAACACCAAGATTCACAATGTGTTTCATGTTAGCTAGCTAATTCCCATCATTAATACCTTAGTAGACTATGTGGAAGAGCTACCTCCTATAGACGAAGAATGCATCATTCATTATATCCCTGAGGCAACCATTGTGTAGTGAGATAGACACTTGAGATCTCAACCCATCAAGGAATACCTCATCAAATGGTAAGGCCTACCCTTGGAAGAAGCCTTTTGGTGGCTGACCGCTATTGTGGAAGAGTTTCCTTACCTTTGAGAGGCCCAACAGGCTAAAGACTAGAGGGATATGTCTCATGTTGACCCCACACTACCTATAGATTGCACACTATTTTAGAATAGTTTTGTACCTATATTAATTACAGCCATACCCTTCTTAAGCATAGGGATTACCTAACCAATTTTGGGAAGAAGCTATTAATATGCAATCTACATTTTCAATTGGAGTTACACAAAGGCTCTTAAGGATAAAACTCCTCATGAGGCCTATTTTGGTAAGAAACCATGTGTCTCACATTTTAAAACTTTTGGATGTGAATGTTATGCACACATTCCAAAGGATAAGATAAAAATGTTAAATCCAAAAATCACAAATGGGTTATAGTGATGAGCAAAAGGCTTACAAATTGTATGACCAAGAGGCAAAGAAGATCATCGCAAGTCTTGATTTGATGTTCAAGGAGCAACCACTTATAGTGAAGAAGGAGAATATAAGTTCCTCCACTTTATCATCTAGTGAAGAAGTAATCCACTATGAACATATTCCAAGAGCTATCTCTACTCTTAAGGAGGAGGAAGCGTTATCTTCAGATTATGAGAAAAAATTTTACCAACCTATAATCATGCCACTGGAAAAGCCATTGCCACGATGGGCGAAGCAGCTCTATGCTTGCAGCAATCCTATGCCTACCACAATTGAGAATAAGGCAAATAGACAAGGATGCACCTTGCCATTTCCACAATGTTCTACTGAGGTGTATGAGGCATTGTCAATTGATGCTTAATCCCTTCACTCTTGCAAAAGTCTTCAAACTCTTTTGAGTTGAACTCACCACCACCATATGTTCTAAACTTCTTCACACTTTGTCTAGTTTCATTCTCAATAAGTTTTAGCCATTCTTTAAACTTACCAAAAGCTTAAGACTTATCACAAAGGAAATACACCCACATCTACCTACTATAGTCGTCAATAATCAATATAAAATAAGAAGATCCTCCTGAGGCTTTTTTAGGCATTTTACTGCACAAGTCAGCATGCATCAACTCTAGAGGAGCCTTCGCTCTACTCTAGTTTCTTGTGGAAATGCCTTTGTCTCTTGCTTGCCCACCATACAAGCTTCACATGGTTTCTTCATTTTAGTTACTATAGGTAGGTGAGCAACCATACCTTGCTTATGCATCTCCTTTAACACTACAAAACCAATGTGAGCAAATCTTTCATGCCAAAGTTTACTTGTGCCCACACCAGTAGTGGCTGTGAGAGCACTTAGCTCATACAGGTTGTTCCACCTTTCTCCTTTGTCGATAACATTGGCATCACAATCATTAATTTCTACACCTATCTTAGTGAACCTCATCTCATTGCTAAGATCAGTTATAAAAGAAAATGATAACAGATGTCTCTTAATCTCTAGAACATACAACACATTTGAAATATTCTTGAGTTCACAATTTGTAATAATAAAGGAGATAGTACCTCAACCTCAGCATGGCATTTTGTATCATTCCCAACCGTCATAGTGATGGATTCTTGCAAAGGCTTCATAGAACTATGTAGACCTTTCTTGTTAGTCATGTGATGGGAGGAACCACTATCTAATACCCATGAGTCAGTGTTAGATATTTCTTGTTCGAGGAACACACTTCCTCAATGGTTGCCATGAATAACTCTAACTCTACTTTAGCTATATTGGTCATCTCCTTCCCTTTAGTCTTCATGATGCTATTCTTTTCATCTGCCTTCTTGACATGACAATCTGCGATTGCATGTCCTTTCTTCTTGCAATAGAAGTACTCTCTCTCCTTAAAACTTTTTCTTACCACCCTTCTCCTTTTTGTCACCGTTGGTAGAAGATTCACCTTTGCCTTTTGCATTAGTAAAAAATACAACATCTCCACCATTGCTACATTCTCAAGCTTTAAGCCTCAACTCCTTTTCCATTAGTAATGCACAAAATTCCTTAAACATCAAAGCTTGAGGTCTCACCTGAGTGTTTAGGGTAGTTCCAAGCTAGCTCCTCACTAGTCTTTTGTATCCTAGTGCTAGCCATCTAGTTGCATAGATCCAAGTGATGAATGCTTTAGCTATCTCTGCTTTAGCAAACTTCTATGATGCTAGTTGATTCTCCAAGTTTTGAATCCTTGTTTCATTTTGCATTTCATACTAACTCCTTAGTACGTTCCAGTTTTCTAATGCTTTGGTTATATATTGAATCAAGGTCAAAATGCTATCATAATACCTTGTAACTAAGGTACACAATGCATCTACATTCCTTTATTTCCAAGCATTTGGAGGAATGTAGATGCATTGTACAATATAAGATCTGCATTTGGAGGAATCATGACACTCAAATTTGATGGATCGGGAATGGGTTGTGGTTCTGGGTCAATCCCTAGTACTATCTCTAGAAGCTCATAAAAATCAAGGATAATTGTGATTTTAGACTTCCACAAAGTATAGTTTGTACCATCTAACTTGCCTTCGTTGAAGGTTGGTGGATGAATCCTCAATGTTTGAATTACTAGTCAGCAGTACCACCACCTGATGTGCCATCACCACCCTCGCTACTTGATATAATAGACAACTTTTCTTCTCTTTGTTATTGAAGCCCTTGCCTCTCGCATACTCTTCACTCCTCCTCAAAGCCCCTTGGGCTTTGATACCATGTAGAAATTACACAGCATAGTGAAAAAAATTTGAGCAAGGAGTTAAGAACACACAGTAAATATGAGAAGAATAGAGATTGCATTAATTTCAAATGAACTGATACAAAGATGGCTCTGTCCACCCATGTGCTTTCACTATGAAGCTTAGATGAGGATCTAGACAGATGATAAGCAATGAGCTTAAGAGTAGTCAGAAGAACTCTGACTAGGTGAAACATAGATTGACAATGGCTTTAGAGGGATATTCCTTTTATAGCATGGGAAGGTAGTCTAGTTGGCATGTGCTTGACTATATTATGAACCTTCTCTAGTCTACCAAGGAATATTCCCTTTACCATTGGGCTAGGGATACTCCCTAGCCAAGGGCCCCCTGAGACCCCCAACCAAGGGTCACTGGCCTCCCTAAGATCCCTAGTAGTAGATGCCATGATAACTGCAAAATAAAGAGTAAATAGGCTAACATAATAGCAATAAAATAGCCCAAAAACTAGCCCGAAACCAACTATATGAGACAAGATATAAGGCAAGATATAGTTGTCCATAAAATAAATACCATAGAGTGCTTGTAACAAGTGTTTTCTCTCAAAGAACTTCTTAAAACTAAAATTTTAGCATGGTTGGCCACAAAATTGCAGTAAAGGAGTATATAATCGTGGGCAAAAGACCAAAAAGAAAAAAGAAAGCTCCCATTGTGAGGAATAGTCGAGTAGCAATTGGGATATATAATGCAACTAGCAATGCAAGATAGACATAAACGACCAAGGTATCGAATACTGTTAGAGACCCAAAGATATGAGAGACAAATGCAATCACAAACAAGACAGTAGTATGCACATTAGCCAACTATGCACAATGAGATCTCCTAAAACTATAGAGATCTACCAATCTGTAATTGACTCATTGCATATGAATAGTGAGGCTCAAGTATATAATTTGGCATGCATCAAAAGTTGACAAACAAGTTTGATAGGAGGAAATATTGGGTGTACAAGCCAAGGCTAAATCAGCCCATAATCATCAATATCTGCATGAACAATGTAGACCATAACTAGTTGAGCATATATATACATAGGCAAGCAATAGTCTTCCACTGACTGAAGAGTGCAAGCTATGCAAAGAAAAGGATCAAAGTGCTCTCATGGAAGCAAACTAGAATGCCCAATGATATGAAACAATACATTTGAGAGCATGTATCCACAATGCATTTGAGAGCATGTACCCACAATAAGCCTTTAAGCCCATAACCAATAAAGCTTCAAAGCAAGTAGAGATTGCAAATATGCAACCATCGAAGCTCAAAACAAAACCCTAGAGCTCAAAATAATCATACTCGAGGATAATAACCAATGCCAAGCATCAATACATCAATGTAGCATCCCAAAGCATTTGTAGGCATTCAATACATAAGCTTGCATAGTGATTGCTTGCTACCCATAGGGTAAATATCAAAGAACCCTTCAAATACTAAGCTAAAAAAATTGATGCTAAAGCCTTTCCTAAGAATCAATACATCATCTGGGCACAAAAAATAGGCTGCTTAGGTACCAAATACTTGCTATCCAACAGTGAACAATAAAGCTATCCTAAACTATAGATCAATGCCTAGCCTCAAATGCTCCAAATAATACTCAAGGTCAAATCCACAAGTGCCAAGGAGGATGCCAAGTAAGTGAATGAGGAAGTTGGAGGTATACAAGAGCTACAGAAGATGCATGAGGTTAGAAATAGGGGTAGCCCAAATAGATGCAAATCACATTGGTTGCTCTTGGGGTCTCGCAAGATGTGGTTGAGCTTAATGATCACTTCCTAGAGCTCAGAGCAATCCTTTGAGAGTCTTGATCAATGATGGAAAGGGTGGAAGGTATCAAGAAAGAAATGGGACTAATGCAAACCTCTTTGAGCGGCTAGTATGGAAGCTGTGAATGAAGATATCTTCTTGGACTGAAGTGAATATTGGTGAAGCTCGTTGAATGCACACTCTGATACCAATTGAAAGGTGGAGCAAGAGGTGAGAGCACAATTGGAAGCAAGAAGATGTAAGAGCTATGGAGGTTTAAGCAAGAGAGATCAATATAGTAGGTGGGAACTCCAATAATCACAATGAGTGACCTATCTTCCCTTATTCTATTGTTATAGAAAAAATAAAGAATAAAGTGATAGTTTGATGGGTAGTCTCTGCTTGTAGTGTACACAAGTGCGAGTAGTAAAGTACAAGTAAATTAGGTAGCTAGGCACATGCAACCTTTAATCCCCAATAGTTATGGCCATTTTACTATTAT
The DNA here is from genome assembly GCF_053477565.2 of Lygodium microphyllum. Classification (NCBI taxonomy): domain Eukaryota; kingdom Viridiplantae; phylum Streptophyta; class Polypodiopsida; order Schizaeales; family Lygodiaceae; genus Lygodium; species Lygodium microphyllum. The sequence continues at coordinate 167,972,276 of NC_141135.1, read as the reverse complement.
CAACCCTATTTCTCACAATTTGGAGAAAATTTACTTATGATCTTCTATTTTTGCTCCTTCAATGGGTGGTCTTCACCATATTCATTTGGATGCTTCTTTAGTAGGATCTACATCCTGTGGAGCTATTTCTTTGGATCTTCCATTGTATTATCTCTGTATTTTACTTTTAAAGGTAAAGCTCTTTCAAGCCATGATAACTTGTCATGTCACACATTTACCTTATTTTAGTCCTAGGAAATTAACATGTCATGAGAACTAGGGCTAGGTGTAAAATAAAGGTGGAGATATATATTTTGTGGATCTTTTTGCCATTATCAACTTTAAGAACATCTTCTTGAGGATCTCATTGGGACCTCCCACCATACATGGAGCTCAGTATGCATGTCCCCCAGCATGAGGTGTGTTTCATGCTTCTTTCATTGTAAAGTTTCATTTTCATTTGTAACCATGACTTCCTTGTTTCAAGGTCAATGGTAATAAGAATGATCCATGGCATGGCTATAGCTTGGTGTGCACGTTGTCTATGAACTTCTAGTATCTCTAGTTTCTTTGCTGTAGAATTTTGCTTCTTTACATTTGTGCTCATGAAACACCAAAACATGATTGATCCTTGCACATTAAAATAAAATCCACTCAAAATAGTTAATCTCTATAACTCCATGTGATAATCTACTCATCACAACACAAAACACATGAGTTACCTACCATCTATTTACCAAGTATGCAACTAGTGCTACATGTAGTATCTTACTTTACAAGTCAGAAATCATGTGAAAATTGGACAAATGATAATCTAAAAAAAGAAATAAATAAAGGTTATCTTATTTTCATAAGAATTATCATAACAAAACTATCAAGATGCTGCATGCTTGTTTTGAGCATAAACAAAGATATCCATCACACCACCATGATGGTAGCCAAGGACCGTCCTGAATGCATGTTTGGAAGCTCAAGTCATTGTATTTTTGTGTCTCTAAGTGCTTAGGTATGGTGTTGGCATCTCAAGTACAAGATCTAGTCACTAGATACCACTTGGAGGTATGAAATATTATTTTAAAACACACATTAGAGGCTTGCATCGACCACCATGATTGCAATGCCACAATGATTAGACCACCAAATTGACTTTCAAGTCAGAAAGATAGCCTTATTTCTTGAATTTGGAAGCATAAATCTAGCTGGTAGCGTCTTGAGGATTGGATCAACCAGTAGTACTCAAACAGATGTTGATTTCAACAATGAGAAAGCCATAATCTTGAGTGAGTTTTCCAATTGCCATGACTACTTGGACCACCATGACTAACTATGTAGGCACTAAAGACATCATGAATTAGGGTAAGAATACACTATACACTACTATGGGTATTGGGCTAAACACCACCTATCTAATTGAATACCTTGTGTGGAAATACCATCGATTTGAGTGGATTTGTCACCACCATGACTAAGTTGAAAACCCCCATGATAGCTTACTAACTAGCACAATTTTATATTTTTGATATAAAATTGAGTCATTTTAAAAATCTTAAGTGGTTGGTATGATAGGGCTCGTGGAATGTTGATGTATTGCAAGGCTTGTGGAGCATTGATGCTACATCTAGGAGAATACTTGGATCATTCAACCCATTTGGAAAGCTTATATGCCATCACCATAATTGCACTTATTGGACCACTATAACTATTCATCTTGTCACTATAACTCACATCTAAACCTTCACCATCTTGACTAAGATTAGGGCATAGACATCTAAGTATGTTGGCATCACCACCTATAGTGTGGAAGACTCAAAAGTCAAGTGACCTAGAGCAAAATGTAGGCATCGTGCTATCCTAAAATCACCATGATTGGATTGTAAGATACCACATGACTAACTTTTGGCATAAAAACCATCATCTTTCCAATACAACCTAGCACATATGATCACCTAGAGTGTTGCAATAGATACGAGGCATTAGTTGACCAAAAAGCTACATCAACACTTATACTATATAAGTTAATCAAGTACCTAGGGCTTAGAATGATTACCACAAGTAAAGGAGAAGAGGACTAGATCTACCTTGCAATTTCGAGCTATGAAGGCTTCCACCTATAGCATCCACAATCCAAATGTCAACTATCAACTTGTCAATGCATCAGTTGACAACTTGTCAACTCCTTAATTTGTAACCGACCAACTCACCAATGGAGGCATAACTTGTCAACTTCTTGAAGTAATTTGTCAACTTGTCAGCTAATTGAGACAAAACAAACTCATTGAAATAAGGAGAACTTGTCAATCTATCAACTTGTCAACACATAAAACTTGTCAAGCTTCCAATACATAAATTTCTCAATGTGTCAACATATATAACTTGTCAATCCATGATGCATGGAAACTTTTTGAGTCTCACACATCAACCTGTCAAATTTTTTGCGTACTAGTTGATCAACTTATCGATGCATGACTTGTTAACTTGTCAACTTATCAATTTGTCAACCTATCCACCTACTACCAACCAAGACATAAGTTGTCAATTTGTCAAATGATAACTTTTCAACTCATCAACTGTCAAACATCTCAGCCTACCAGCACATGAACTTGTTGAGATGGGGACATAAACTTGTCAGTCGATAAGTTGTGTCAATTTAGTAATACAAAAAACATATAGTTGTCAACTTGTTGAAACTTGTAAATTGATTGATACAAAAATTGTCCCACTTGTCTACACATAAAATTTCTCAACTCTCATACATAATTTGTGCTAGCCATCACAAGAGCAACCATCGTCACATGTATTAACTACAATCCTTAGTGGATTGGCTTGAGCTTGTCAAAAGAGGCCCTTGCTTTTGGGCCACACACATAACAATCACTTACCATAGGGTATGAATCGATAATTGAATTGTATAATATCATAGCCTTCTTCACCTTGGGCTAGTTGAATCTCATGGAAGTGTCTTGAGTTAAGGACTTCTAGGGGTCATTAGCAACTCACTTGGGTTTTTGAGATTTGCATTATTGACCTTAATGCTATGATATAATCACAAGGAGTTGTGTGTGGGGGGAGAGAGAGAGAGAGAGAGAGAGAGAGAGAGAGAGAGAGAGAGAGAGAGAGAGAGAGAGAGAGAGAGAGAGAGAGAGAGAGAGAGAGAGAGAGAGAGAGAGAGAGAGAGAGAGAGAGAGAGAGAGAGAGAGAGAGAGAGAGAGAGAGAGAGAGAGAGAGAGAGAGAGAGAGAGAGAGAGAGCAAGGAGAATGTAAAGGAGAAGGAGAATAAGAAGAATGCAAAGGAGATGGAGAACACCACAAAGGAGAGCTTCAAGGGACGGGTGTACATCATTGAGGTAAGCCCTTTCCTCCTTCTCCTCTTTCCCTTGTACATTGCGTTTATGGGAGAGAGAGTGAAACACACACACAAAGAGCGAGAAAGAGGAAAGGAGAGAGGGGGGAGAGCAAAAGGGAAAGAGAAAATTATGATCAATACATACATACACAATTAGGTTTTATTACATTGTTCTAGATGGTGAGCCAATAATCAATACATTTATTCCAAGAATAAATTTTGCATGGTCTAAACGTGGAACCTGCTTGGCAGATTCAATTTTATTGCATTATTCTAGATGGTGAGCCAATCATCAATTCATTTATTCCATGAATAAATTTTACAGAGTTTAAACTTGTAAGCTGCTTAGTTAGAAAGAAAATAAGCAAATTACCATGTATGATGCTTGTGTCACAAATCATGCGAATATATACTTTCAAAGAAGCCTTTCCCACCATAAAAGATTTTGTGTAATGCACCATCATTCTCAAGAATGGTATTAAGGCATGTCGTTGCCTCCATTGTTTTTTTAATGCATGCTTTCATATTAATCTTGAGAATATTAGAATGAACATTGTAAGTGTCCAGAGCTCTTCAATGGTTCTTCCACTTTGTCTTCCATGTCCTTCCTAATGCACTTAGACACTAGTTATGTGTTCACTTTGAGCCTCGGGTTATTGTCTTCTTTTGTATTGAAGATGTGTTCTTCTGAGGCTACAATCACTCCAAGCACTTTGTGCAAATGGTACTATCACTGTCTATTTTACCTTCACTCCTCTTGTGTTTGTGCAGAGCTTGAAGTGTCACATGCGTGGATTGACCCTTTGTTATCATCAACACTCTCCTATAGGAGCACATATCTTTAGCTCAAGCCTTTGTATGAATGCATTAGCTACCTCCCATGTAGAATAATGCATGTAGCTCAAGAGCTACGTGTTTCTATAGGTAATTAATTTGCCTCAAGGAGAAATTACTTGGCACATGCTTAGTAAATAACAATGTTCCCACTCTTCCCTCACACCCGATGTTGTGACTCTTTTCTTACATGAGACTTTTACTCAACAAATAGTCTTCAAACTTTCCAGACAAATGGCTTCCCACTCCTTGCACACCCAATGTTGTAACTATCTTATTGCATTTGATTTTACTCAGCCATGGTCATCAGACTTTCCAGACAAATGAGCATCCACTAACATTTTTTTAATGTCGAACGCAAAGAGGGAGAATATTTCATCGACACAAATGTTAAGTGGTAGAAAATCTTCATTGATCAATATTTTGAAGGATAAGCCCTATAATTTTGGACAGGGTAGGTTATTTATGAGAGAAGATATGAGTGCTTGGTTATTGAGCAAGTGTAGGTATTACTTTCATCAAGTTTGGTGGCTCTGGATCAAGAAATTGAATTTACAAAATATAAATATGTGGGACCAATTATGGTAGAGCATTTTTTGGGTGCAGAATATATGTAGATAACATCGTTTGGAGAATGTAGGAAGGGGATGCTCTCTAAGCAGCATCGAATCTCCTCCTCCACGGATCCAGCTTTGGCATAGGACAATCCCTGTTCCATATAATTTCCAATGGTGGTCATCAAGAGGACCCATGAAGGGGGACTTTTTGATCAAGACATTTTGATAGAGACTTTGTGAGCTTCGCCCTGGGATTTCAAGATTAAGATAGTACTAAGTAAAGCTTCGCCATGGCATTTCAAGATTAAATTAGGGCACGATAATCTCTACAGTTTTGGTTAGCAAGAAGATCAAAAAGTTCACCCGCAAAAAAGGCGTGCAGGGCCGAAACTCTTAATAAAGAGTCAGAGGAGCTAAACATTGCAAGCTGTGGGGTTCGAACCCACGCGCACTACAGTGCAGGCGATCTTAAGTCGCCCCCCTTAACCACTCGGGCAAGCTTGCTGATCTGGCTAATCTTTGTGGTTATTAACATCGATTGTAAAGTATATTTACGTGATGAGAAATTTCAACCTTATACTCAGCTACCTAATGGTAATCCACATACGAGTTGAAATTACTTTGACCAGAAAGGAAAACATACCGACCTGTCGTTATGCGACACACACCGATACACTCACGTTAACTTCTCCGTAGTTGCAATCTTTTCTATGTATCAACCCAAGGTTGGGTTTGGTCATCGTGAACTAACGATATTACTCCCAAACCTACGTGGACAACATGAGAAAAGGAAACCTTTTCTACGTTAAATTACCTAAAGGTTAGGTTCGGTGATCCCGAACTAAGCATGTTACTCCTAAGCCTATGTGCCACAGGAGATCAAATAAAATGAGAAAATAAGATTTAAAAATTTAGAGGCTTTCTCTCTCTTTTAAGGCATCTAATGATTATTCCTAGCATGTAAAAGACGCTCTTCTTCTCTTCTTTTGTGCATGTGTGTCCATGCACCCCCTCTCTCCGTTCCCTTCCCTTTTCCCATGCATTCATGGTCCCTTTCATGCTCTCCACGAGCCAAGTGATCTCTCTTCCCAACACAAGCTAGTTGATACTTTGATACCTCCTCCCCTCCCACTCCTGTACTCTCAATCACGCACGCAACTCAATATCTCCCCCTTCTCTCTCTCTCTCTCTCTCTCTCTCTCTCTCTCTCAGTGTGTCAATGAGGGGTCAAGTGTGGAGAATATGAAAACATAGAAGGGGAGGTTGTCCACTTTCTTAACCTTTCTAGTAACCTTCTCAACAACAACAATTGGGAAATCTACATGAATCGAGCAACCTCTCAACCTTGGAATAACTCAACCTTGGGGCATCTATCCAACCATCTCCCGCCCATGCTCTTGTAGCTACAAATGCTCCCTTTGTAAAAGTCAGTTCTCTGGTGATATCTCGACCAAAATAGTCAATCTGATGGGCCTAATGTTGTTGGACCTATTTGTAGAATGAGTTGAGAAGGGGAGGACTAGAGAGCTTCATGGGATTGTGGAGGCCAACGAGCTTTGATGTACAATGGGTTGGGAGGGGAGGGATCCTAGGTGGGATAGTGAGCTATCTTGTTCTTCAGTAATTATGAAGTGGACTACATTATCATACTCAAATCATATATGTGACAATGACATACTTTGATATATATGTTTATTACACCAAAGCTTCTCCTCTCTCTATTTCACACACACACACACACTCTCTCTCTCTCTCTCTCTCATGTGTGTATGCAAGATATATTTACTATTGATTTTATGTTCACCATTACTATGTAAGAATTTCTTTCAAAGTAGTGCATCAATGAACTACATCAAGGGAAAGGTTTGTTGGATAATGGATCAAGGAGACAATCACAATTTATAGACTAGTCTACCATTTATGTGGCTTGAGTCTTGACTTGACAAAGAAAAGGTGCATTGCCATTACTAAGCTAAAGCTGTAACTATGGATATTACAAATTTCCATGGCATATGTGTCCACATATCTTTCACCACATCATTATGGGATTTGCACATGAAGCAAATCCTTTGAAGATTAAGCAATCATATCATATGTGATTGATCCTAAATGATGAATACAATGCACAATTTTTTAAAAAAAGAACTAAATTCTTAATTCATGCTTATGTCTCAACTCTCTTGCCACATGAAGTGCAAAGCAAACTAATTTTTAGTAGCACCAGTGTGAAGTATCAACATGCTCTATTGGACATTGTGTAGCCTAGGCATAGGGTACCTATACTTATCACTCACTACAAGGGAATGGGGAGATAATGATGGCAGTTTGCGATGCAAAGTAGCGGCGTTGCTATTTGCATCGCAAAATTAAATTAACAATGCTTAATGATGCTTAACAACGTGAACTGCGACGCAAATAGTGATTCCAATCTGAGAAAAAAGGGCTGAAAACCCGAGCGCGGCATTTTTCGCAAACGTTTTTGAGAGAGAGCGAGAGAGATCGTTGCCTTGAGAGGGAGAGAGAGAGAGGAAGAGGGAAAGAGAGAGAAGGAGAGCTTCTCACCATTAGTGCGGCCACTCTCGTCGTATGTGAAGAAGATGCTTTGGCATTGGAACATTCCTTACAAGTGTAAGAGGCTAATTGTAACTATATGCAATAGTAATGAGCCTTAATTGTATCAAAATAGGATGAATTTGATGCATATTCAACCACTGTTGAAGTCCTCTATGTGATTATAGCAATAAACCTTGTTAAGAGTAGCCTAAATAAGCTCTATCCAATCCAAACAACACCTCAAGGAATTAACATAACATCTAGTCTTTTAGCATCCTAGAAGCATCACATGAGCATTACAATGCCTAATGGGTGTTGTCCACCATAGTCTACAACAAACTATTTCAAATAGTGAGGCAATGGCTAACATTCCTGCCTTAAGTAGTGCCCAAGGTGAAGCCAATGAGCCATGAGAGTGTGCCAAAGGACTGCCCAAGTGCCAAGAGGCAATGGCCAAGTGAGGAGGCATCTTGCAAATTAAATGCAAGGGCATGGTAAACAGGCACATCCTACATGTTTGCTACTAATCCTTGTGCTACATATGCTCAAGCTCATGGGGCACTCAATACTAATCAATGCATCCTAATGAGGTCTTGGAACAAGCTGTGATAACCCTTGAATAAGATGAAGGTCAATGCATACTTTGAATGAATGAATTTATTATAGTTTCTTCATAGGCTGAAGCAAATGATCAATGATGCTCCTTGAAATGAACAATGCCTAACTTGAATTAAAATAACCAAGAAAATTAAGTAACCACATGTGAAATAACTAGCCATAAAAATGCCATAGTTGTCAACTTTGCATTAAACTATAGCATAAGGTAGACATGGCTGAATTGAATCAAATACAATGAGAATCATGATGAAAGGCTACTCCAAGGAACCCACATCTTGTAATGGTGGGCATTGAGTGCCCACCCTCAATGTCATTGGGGAGGTATGAAACCCACATCTTGCAATGGTGGGCAAATGAATGAGCAAAGATGTGTTACGTTGGCACTCTCTTGCCTTTTATACCCTAGCCTAAAAATGCTAATTAACCAAACTAAATGGGTATGAAATTTATTTTATTACAATCCATCGCTACCAAAAAAAAATTCCTCAAAACTTTGAAGAATGGATTGTGGAAATGAATGAGTGAGAGTCCGATGCTGAAATAGCCTTGTAGAAGCATCATGAGAGGTTCAAACAATGGAAATTTGGAATGTTGTTCTAAATAGGATAGTTGAGAAAATAACAACTTTGGATAGGAATGTTGGATTGGTATGTATGAGGTTTAGAAATGAAGTATACTTTTCATAAGATATTTGTTCATATCATCAAAAGTCATTTAAGATATCGATAGGCCAATTATTTCTAGCATAGAAATTTATGACAACAAGGTGTCCACTACTAGGAGAATGTATCTTCTTGAAGAAGCCATGAAAATAGATCCAAATATGAAGCATGTTGCTAGGAAGACTGTTCCATGGGCAAATCTTTCCACTTAACAAGATATTTCATCACAATACAATTCCTTAGAACCTTCTTCCTCTTGCCAACAATCCTTTTGGGCTCATAAAATGATCAACCCATCCTCATCAAGGGGATGTAGTTCTTCAGGAACTTGAGTGTCAGGGCCAATATACTTATTGCATTGGGAGACATAAAAGGCATTGTGAATGCATGTGGTTGAAGACAGATCCTAGGTAATTCACTTTATGTATACCCTCTATATCACGTGTGTTCAAGGCATATTTATAAATATCATTTTCTGTGAATTTTCCCTTGATAAAATATAACCCTTTTTTATTCAATCTGTAAGTAACCCCTTTATATGGACCCTTCTATATGTAAAAAATGTGTATAAATGGTATTTTAGAAATCCCTTATGTTGAACCGATGTGATACATACATATATTTATGACTGACCTCCCTGGGAGACAAATCAAGTTGATAAGCAAGATCTCCAACTTTCCTTGCGATTTGGTATGGAGCACAGTAATGATGAGCAAGCTAAAAATCCCATTCTCCCTTTTCAAATCCACATGTCTTTGTTTATCATCCACATAAGATTTCATAGTCTCTTGTGCTTTTCTAATATATTCCATGCATTGCCTCATTTCGACCTCCATCTTTTTTAAGTCCTCTCGATCAAGACAATTTACTTCATTGTGAAACAATGCTGAAGGTACTCAAACCTTGCAACCATACAATGCCTCAAATCGTGACATCCCTATACTCATATGATATGTATTATTATAACAAAACTTTGCAAGATGAATCCAATAATCCCATGCATTTTGTGTATCATGACAAAAGTGTCTTAAATAGATCTCTAGCCATTTATTGACCCTTTCTATTAGTTCATTTGTTTGTGAATGATAGGCAATGCTTGGAGTTAGCTTGATTTTCATGGAAGTAAAGAGGGTTTTCCAAAAAAATTCCATGAATTTTGTATCCATGTTAGAAATAGTCTTCATAGGTAATCCATGAAGTTTGAAAATTCCTTCCATGAACTGGTTGAATACTGGACTTTGATAAGTAAGAAGTGGTCTGATTTTGTAAGATGATCAACCACAAGAAAAATACTATTCTGATCCTAATTAGTGGTAGAAAGTCTTATAATAAAATCTGTGCTTATGTCAATCCATTTACCATATGAAATGGGTAATGGTGGTTGAAGTAGACCATTAGGCAACAAATTAAAGTTTTTATTCTACTAGCATGGTAAGCACTGCATCACATAATCCTTGATATCCTTCCAAAGTCTTTTCCAATAAAAACATATATAGATCTTATCAAAGGTCTTAAACAATCTAGTATACCCTGGCAAAGGAGAAGAATGCATCTCTTGTAATATGCATTGCTTAAATAATATTTGAGGAGTCAAGTACACTCTTCCTTTGAATCAAAGAAGTCCATTTTGCCACTTAAAATTGGAAAATTCACACTCATTACGTTGTTGTAATTTCTTCATTATATTGGCAATGTGCTCATCCAACAAATATTCTTCTTGAATATCCTAGATTCAATCTTTGACTAGGGTAGAAATAGTAGAAACAGAAAGTGCTCATATCCTAGATAATGCATCTGCCAGCAGCCCACTACATTATCTTTGCTTGTCATATAGGAAATCTCAAAGTCATAGCCCTGTAGTATATCTAACCACCCTCTTTTTTTGGGAGAAAGATTAGGATATGAAAGAAAATACTTTAGCACTTGGTGGTCACTCTTAACTTTGAAATGGTTGCCATAAATATAGTGATGTCACTTCTTAATGGCATGAAGAATGGCTAACATTTCCAACTCATAGACATGGAGTTCCCTTTCTTTATCATACAACTTTCTACGTTTATAAAAGAAAAATACCATGATCTTGGTATAAAAAAACCCTAATACCATGACCATAGTATTAGCAAATATGGTGAACTCTTTGAAAAAGTCTAGGCACACTACAATAGGTGCTGAAATAAGAGGACTTTTTAGCTCATTGAAGCTCTTCGTGGGATCTAGCATCCAAAAGAAAGCTTCTTTCTTTAACGAGAGCTTGAAAAGTTACAAGTGCATCAAAAAAGCCAAATGATAGAGACTCCTTTATGTCCTAAACGATGTATTGTACTCATCACCTTCCTTCATCCTGATTTGATGGTATCCTGACCTCAAGTTAATCTTGGTGAAAACCTTTGCATCCTTGAATTATCCAACAAATCATCAATGTGGGGGATTGGATATCTGTTCTTTATGATGCTCTTATTAAGGTCTCTATAATCAATGCACATCTCGAAGGAACCATCTTTCTTCTTAACAAGTAATATGGGAGAATCAAAAGGTATATGACTAGGTTGAATAAACCCCATTTCCAACAAGTCTTCAACTTATTTATCCACTTATTCTCTCTCATAATTTGACAACTTGGTGTAAGGTGGTTTATTTATAGGTTTAGTGTCACAAGTGCCAATTCAATGCGATGGTCTACTTCTTGCTTAGGAGATAATAATATAGGAGGTTGAAATATGTTCTTAGAATCTTCCAAAAGTTTACATAGACATGGATCACTCTCCTTGGGTGAAGAAGATTGTTGATTTTCATCCATCTTCGAAAGGAGATAAACTTGTAAATCCTTGAAATTCTTTATGTCCACTACTTTGTTTTACCCTATTTTAGTGCCAATGATCCTTGAGTCTTTTTCATTCTTTCCCAAGTTGTCTTCAATAGTCCACCACCTATGGTGAGGGAGAAAATGGTAGATGAGGTACCTAAATGGGCTCTGAAACTCTAGAAGGTGTACATACTTCCTTTCAGGGTAGGTTGTACACCCCTATGGAGCCTTAAATAGCAAGGGAGGGTCACCTCTCTTTTGTCTTGCTATATCATCCGACTTTGATCTTTTTTCTTTGTCAGTATTTATACATGGCAATGCTAGTGTTCTAAAAATCAAGGATGATATGGATGACTGATTTAAAAGATTTGGGCATTCAATGGTATGCAAGAATTTGAAAGATTAATGAAGATCAATGAGGGAAAATAAAGGTTTACCTTCAGTAATCAGTGACTCACTAAATTACTAAACTCATCTTTTGCAATTGCTTGGATTTATCAATGTATAAGATAAAAAATTAGAGATTAGCCAATATATATACAAGAAAATACTTCAAACTTCAAATGCCAATGTTCTTGAATTCATGAATTAATCTTGGGAAGTATTGATGGAAGAAAACAAGCTGATATGTTGAATAATCATTCACATAATGATTGAAAATCAATCTTCAATGATTGGGAATCAAAATTCACTCAATCAATGTTGAAAATTATGATTAAGCAATAAAGGTATCCTCAACCTAACCTCTCCTTCAATGATTGGCTATGCTTTAACAAATGTAAATGGAGAGATTAGAAAAGAGTAGATGAAATATATTTTTAATACTTGATGAAGAAGAGTGTTGAGCTTGATAAAATTTCATCCATAATAGTTGATGGGTAGTCCTCATGAAGCCTCCAAATATTCAAGAAAAGAGAATACTCAAAAACCCCAATCATTTGCTTCAATATTGGTTAAAGAATGATAGATTGACCTTGTCTTCACCTTCTATGAGTGGAACACATGGAAAATCCCCATGATTAGAAGCCTTATCGATGACCAAGATAACAAGAGGAAGTCCTAATCAAGATATCAAGAGAAAGTCATAATACTATGCTATACATAGAGTTCAAGAGAAAATAATCCATGTATTCCTTGCTGCTAGGGTTGAATCTTCATTAAATCTTGGTTGCTTGGACCCCTTTGCCCAATACAGTAATAAAGCACTTTGAACAAATCAAGATAAGCCCAATATTTTGAAGCATACACTATGCTGCTCAGTTATACCTCCATAGCTAGGTTGAAATGAAGCTTGAAGGGTAAAGAATGATTCAATGTTGGTTGTTTGAGATATGAGAAAGCTTCCTAGGGCTCAATGGAGTAGAAACCCCATGAAGTCTTCACGAAATTGGCAAGAAATCACTATTGTCCTAAAATCTTAGCAAAAGAAAAGGATTCACCATAATTGACCTTTAAACCATGAAAGAATGTAAGAAGCTGGGAAGAATAAGGATTTAGTGTGTAAATAGTATTGATGCCATGTTACACTAACATTGGTATAAAAGAAGGGGGACATGTAAATTTTGTCATCTTTTTGACACATTAATACATTATTGTTCTTCTCCTCTTCACCTTGCTCTTAGCTTCAATGGCTTCTTTCTCTTTCCTGTCTTTCTCTCCTCTATTCTAGTATTTCTCTCTCCTTGTCACTCACTTTCTCTCACTTCTGCACCTCTTCTTCCCTTTCTTTTGCAATCTTCTCTCTCCTCTTTCTCTCTATCTAGTTCATTTCTTGACAAGTGGTATCAAAGTATTGGTCTTTGATCCATTTTTCCTCATAGTAGGTCATTATTAAATTTCCATGTAGTTTTGAGGTAACTAGGTCAAATGGGAGTTAACCTGGCTTAGTCAGGAGTTAAACTGTGGTTACTTTTCAAGTGGAGCTTCTCTTTCTCTCTCTTCCAAGATTTTGGTTGAATCTTCAATGGTGGCTACCAAGAAATCCTTCAAGTTTCTTCTCTAATTGACCATTTCTCTCAGCCAAACCATGGGGCAAAGATTCCTTACCTCTTGCTCATTAGATTGAGTACCAATAACAAGAAGTTGATGCAGTTGATGGACCAGCATATAGCCCGAAAATTGCATAAAAAATTGTGATGATTTCCCTGATAGTTTCTTCTCCTTCTTCTATTGCATATCTCTTACAGATTGGTTGTATAACATTGGTACACTTAGTGGGGAATACCTTCAGCAAGTTTCAGCAAGAGTGGAGCCCTAATCTTCATCCCCTTTGCTGGAAACCCTAAAACATAGCAGGGCTACCATAGCCACAGACTTGGAAGCTCAAATTTCTTCAATCTTTGGATCTTCCCAACCTCCAAGGCTTCTCTACCATCATTTTGAAGTTGAATGGATTCCAAGATTGAAGACACTGCAAGGATTTCAACTTATTGAGGATATTGGAGCTCATATTGAAGGTCTATTTTGGGGCTGTTCTTCAATAGGCTTGAATTTTTTATATTCAAGTGTTCAAGCAAGCTCGTGGCATTGATTCTTCATGGATTTGATCATATTGGAGCTTATATGGGCTTTATGATGGATTCATGGTGGATTATGGAGGATTTTCTTATTATTTGGATTGGAGCTGACATTAATCATCTTCTTCAAGCTTAATCAAAGTATCTTACTTGTTTAATCTCTAAAATCTCTCAATAATCCACTTGCTTATGCTTTTCCATTGATGAGAGATTATTGGTCAATTAATTATCTGAATTGATCAATAGATCAAATATTAGTGCTCTTTCTATTAATCAAAGCCTATTTCATTGAATTTCAACATTCATTCAATCTTATTCCATCGTAGATATCATTTACAAAGTTTTGATGTATAACCTTGATTTGATTGGTTGGTTTTTTAACCCAAGCTTGAAATATTATAAAGGGTAAGTACTAGCAATCAGTGAGTCACTGAATTGCATGGGTAAGATCCTTTTCCCATCCAATTTTTCAAAATTTCAATCCTATTGCATTTCATGAGAAAATCGCTGAATTTTTAGAAATGCATTTCATGTTGATTGATTAGAGTAGCATGCTATTGCCATGTTGATATACCCACCAAGGAAAAAGGTGGATGTTGGGGGATATAGTGGGACAAAAGAGAGGTGACCCTCCTCACTATCGATGATCCTAAAGGGGTACAACCAACTAACTCGGGGGAAACTTTGCCCACCTCTCGGTGATTCGGAGCTCGTGTAGGGAGCTTGTCCTAGCATTTTATCCCTCGCACAAGTATAACAAGTGGAGAATTGAAGATTGAAGTGCCTTCAAAGACTCAAGTACCTTCAAGAGCAAAACATGGACTTTACATGACACTGCATGATATTTACAAGTCCTTATAGATACCAACTTCATTACTGAAGTATAGGTGTAGGTACTACACGGTGCCCAAAGGTCCTATTCAGCCTCCTACAAGGTTTGGTAGCCATTTGGAACCATCATTTTACCTTAGAGGTGGAAACATGGCATTTATAGGTTGAAGCAGAGTGCACGCTTGGACAGTTCACACTCATAGATTGAATTGCAAAATTTTCTATCCTAAACTTGTTATGATGTACTATAGCTCATCTTAAAGAGGGCATTTTTGGCTTCAATTTAAATAAAAAAAATTTGGGAATCAAAGCTTCCTAGCTCAAGTTATAGCCAATTTTCTGACAGGGGGTATTGTAGGACTGCACTATTAGAGCATAAAGGCAAAAATAAGGCTCAGGATGAGTATGCTCAACAAATTAGAGATTCTATGTTGGATAATACACCCCAAGAGAGCCCTGAAGAGCCTCGAGTACATGGAGAAATCAGTGTGCTTTACAATACCATGTGTGAACATGAAAATAGGCATGCCCAATGTCATATGAAGCTATTACCAAGAGTGGAGAAAATGGTATTGTGTACTAGTCAAATTAAGTCTACCATTGAAAAGTTAATGGATTCAACTACCCAAAAAAAAGGCTTCCATTGAGAAGTTAGTAGAATCTAATGCTCAAATAATGGCTCAATCCTCCCAATGGATGCAAATGCAAATGGGATCCAAAGAAGTAAAGGACAAAGCTTATTCAAATAGTGAACCCTTAGTCCCACTTCAACAACCTAACCAAAATGGTCAAGGCCATGGAATCATTGGACAAAGGGGTATCCCAAATAGCCAATATGAAGTAGGTGAGACTTCACAAAGACATGATGACTATTTGGGCAGTTTGAATGGTGCCGACTCCCAAGCTTTTTGGTTGAATACCCAACTCCCTAGAGGTCCTCTACCAATGGGAAGGTTTCATAGTGGTTCTTAGCCACCTATTGGGAGAGTTCCATCTCATTGTGGGGGCTCAATGCCTAATACTCAGGATCAGCCTATTTTGGGATAGCAATCCTTCCATGAAAGAGAGCTGAAAGATAAGATCATCTTGGCCAAGTTCAATGGTCAATCATCTTTGCCATCTAATCTAGAGGAATGGATTTTTAAACTGGAATCTTACTTTGATATATACCCTAGAACTGATGATATGAAGATTCATTTTTCTTCCTTGCATTTGGAGGGATTTGCGCATCCTTGGTGGAGGTGCATTAAGAAGGAAAACATACTTGTAGAGAATTGGGAAGCTTTCAAGACACTTATGACTGAGGTATTTGTCTCTCATCTTCAGAAAGAGAAATTGGCACGAAGATGGTATGGATTAGAGCAAAGAGGCCTTGTAAGGGAGTATACCAACCAATTCCTCAATCTTACCATGTATGTAGAGAGCATTAGTGACAAAGCTAAACTCCACAAGTACATGTATGGTTTAGAGCCATCCTTATCAGCTAATGTCATGTCACAAAATCCTACCACTCTTTTCAAAGATATTGAGCTTGCAGAGTGCTATTGAAGGAAATATAGAAGAGAGTCTTCGTTTCAACCTCTGGTTATGGACAGCCAAGGATTTCCTTCAAACAAAGACAAGTTGGCAATGTTTATGGCAGCAATCATGTGCCAAAAGTGGGAGCTTAAGAGTGCCAACTTATCCACCATTCAATGCTTTAAGACCTCAAAGCACTTTCAGGACAGTACATAGTCCTAGAGTTGACTTCAAACAAGGGGATAACAAGCCTAAATCTATTTCAGTCAATATGAATCCCAAGTCTATTCCTATGGACCACTACAAAGAAAGAAGGGCAAAAGGCTTATGCTTTAAATGTGGAGAAAAGTATACACCTGATCATGCCACAAAGTGTATTATAGAATCCCAAATATGCGCTCGGCTTTCTAATATACTTAAAATATATATGGTGAATATTATGTTGGCACAGAGGGAGAATAGATGAGAGAAAAGAAAGATGTAGAGAGAGAGGTAAAGAAATTGGCAACAGACTAGGGACTAGAAGATGGGCCAGTCTCCCCCCCCCCCCTTGTGGAGTTATATTATTGACAAGAAGCAAGCTCCTTCGTTACACATAAGCCAGTTCTTACTTGTAGATCTTGGAAACAAGATCATAGTTCCTTGCACGGTATACAACCGGCTAACACTTGCACAACTTGGAAGTTGGCACCTTTTGATCCTTCTTGAGTCTCCTTCTCTTCTACACAATATGTGTAAGGCTCTAGCACTTGATTTCGACAGAGCTTCCGCAGCACTTGCACCTTCCCTTCTCCTCTTGAAACTTGATTTCAACAGAGCTTCCACAACACTTGATTTCAGCAGGGCTTCCGTAGCACTTGTACCTTCTCTTCTCCTCTTGGATACATGCAAAGTGATGCTTCCTTCACATCTCCCTTACACCCAAGGAGAGTCTCCTCTTTTATAGGCTTTCAAGAGCTTCTCTTCTTCTTCGAGAGAGTTGAGTTGATCTTCATGCAAGATGTGGGTGTTCCACTCTATAGCACTAATTTCGAGATATCTCTTTGTGCGTTTTTTGGACGAAAAAACGTCCAACGCAAAAGTTGCAGATCTCACTGTTTCTGGTAACCCTCGTGGCTCATTTTTAGAGATCTCTTTTCTATTGCGAGATAATTTAAAAATTAATTTTCCAAAAAACAGCTTTTTAAACTGTACTCTTAACTTGTGGTCCATGCAACCACCTTGAGTCATAGATAAGGAGAGTTCATTAGATTGCCTTGGGCCTCAACCCAATTGAATTCCACACAAAAGCTTGTGCCATTTTAGACCTTAGAAAGAGAAAATCACTTCTCTCCTCACTTCTAGAGAATCACGTCTCTCGTCTTTCTTAGTGAAAGAATTCCCTCTCTCGTCTTTCTTAATGAAAGAAAAGACCTTAAACCTTGACTTGTAGGGGAGAGGATGACCCCAAATGAATGCAATGCTCATTAGACACAAGTAAACATTTCCAGGTGTCCCTGGATGCACACATAAATACATATACATAATGCTAATGCACTTCCTCTTCTTAGAACTCAATCCATCTTCATTTATGTGTAACTCCTTGGTTCTTGTATACACTCTTACACTTGGAAGACACTTCTTTCCCCCTTCATAACTTGTACTACCTGTACCAGATGTCCCTGTCACACTCCTCTGATCACCCCATTAAGTGATGCACTAGGAATACTGGTCTCTAAATGGTCTCATGGCCATGCTAGATCATCATCACCACTTAAAGAAAAGTGAGTCATTAATTTATTGACATGAATTTATTAAATAGAGAATGCATAATAAGTAATCAATTTAGTGACATCCCTTTGGCTTCTAAACAATTGACCTCAACTGTAGAGGGGATACATAGTCCTTAAGAAGATTTGGAAAGTCTTGTAGTTCTCTCTTAGTCATAAACTGAGTGTCCAATGGGGGATAATTCTTAAAATTAATCAGATACTTCCATAATACCTTACCTAACCTTATTAGAGTATTGTCTTGATGGTGTAAAATTCTTTCAAGCACAAGGAACTCTTCTGTTTCTTCTATGTCAGGTAAATCTTCCTTGATTGGTTCCATTGGAGGTTCTCCAATATAGGGATGTATCAAACTTATATGGAAATCATTATGAATGTTCCAATGACTTGGTAGATCCAAACAAAAAGTCACTTCGTTTATCTTATATGTGATCTTGAAAGGGCCATAATAGTGATTATAAAGCTTAACCACTTTACCCTTTTCACCTTTCTGCTTCTTCAAGTGAGCCCTCTCAAACTTAAGAAGAACATGGTGTCCCAACTTGAGATCTAACTTACGACGATGCTTATTTGCTTTGCATTTATGTTTCTCTTGTGTCCTTTGGATAGCAGCTTTTACTTAGTGAAAGTTGTATCAATGCCTCTAACAAACTCATCTAATGCAAAGATCTTATCCTTCGTAAGAAAAATGGGTGGTAAATGAGACTTACCATAGATGATCTCAAAGGGTGCCTTACCAATACTAGAGTGCACCGCATTATTGTATGCAAACTCTACTAAAGGCAAATAATTTTCCCATTCTCTTTGATTATCATAGACATAGGATTTTAAAAGGTCCAAAATAATAGAATTAGCACTTTCACTCTGCCCATCCATTTGAGGATGATAAGAGGATGAAAACTTTAACTTTGTCTCGAGGTTCTCGAAGAGAGCTTGCCAAAAGAGGCTGGTCATGTGGGCATCTCAATCACGTATAATGGACTTAGGCATGCCATGATGCTTGAAAATATAAGCAATGAATAGCTTAGCCATATGATTGGCTTTGATTGTCTTTCACACAAGTATAAAGTGAGCTTGCTTACTAAATCTATCAATGGTCCAGATTGCATCATTGCCTGTTTGTGTGCGAGAAATCTCCATGATAAAGTCCATGGCTATACTTTCCCAAGGCTCATTAGAAATAGGTAATGGCTTCAGTAGACCAGGTGGTTTATGCCTGTCATACTTTACTTTTTGGCATATCTTTCACTCGTGGACATATCTTTCAATGTTAGCTCTAAGAGTGGGCCAAAAGAAATATCTTTCCAATGCTTGAGTAGTGGGTAGAATACCCCTATGTCTAGCATATGGAGATGCATGTGCTTCATCCATTACCTTGTGTCGCAATGGTAATGCTACACAAATTGCTTGATGATGATACAAATAACCATCTCGAATCAAGTAAGGTGTAATCGACTGACCTGAGTTAAGCTAATCCCATATGGTTGAGAAGTCAGAATTAGTTGCATACATTTTGGGCAAATCCATGAACTCGTTACGGTAAATAGTTGTGATTGCATTCACTCGAGGTCGTCGTGGTAGAGTATCTACTATCACATTCTTAGTTCCAGATGTGTGAAGGATTTGAAAATGAAACATAGATAATAAATTTTCCCAATGCATCTGTTTCTCTAAGAGCTTCTTCTAAGTGAGGAAGTATCTTAGACTTTGGTGATTTGTTTTAATAACAAAATCTGCACCAAGTAAATAGTGTTTCCATACTTAAAGATCATGTACCACTGCCATAAGCTCTTTCTCATATATTGGAGTATGTAGCTCATGGTCCTTGAGGCGTCGGCTCTCAAATGCTACTGCATGATGCTCTTGGTTAAGCACAGCTCCAATGCAATCCCCAGAAGCATTGTAGTGAACTTCAAAAGGTTTTTGAAGATCCGGAACTATGAGAATTGGTTCTTGAGTCACAAGAAACTTAATTCGTTCAAAGGCTTGTAGTTGCCTTGATCCCCAGCAAAAAGGCATTCGCTTCTTAGTAAGGTCATGTAGAGGAGATGCAACATACGCAAAACCTCATATGAACCTCCTATAGTATGAATATAGGCCCAATAAACTTCTAACTTCATGTACAGAAGTAGGTGTAGGCCATTCAACAATGACTCGAATCTTCTCAAGATCCATTCTCACCAAATTGTGAGAAACAATATGGCCTAAGTAATGAAATTCTGAAAGGAAAATTTCACTCTTCCTAGCATTGACCTGTAGTTTATGCTTGCGAAGCTCTTGAAAAACAATAGATATATGTTTTCTATGCTCTTCTTCAAACCGTGAAAATATTAGAATGTCATCAAAGAAGACACGTGAACTTTAAGTGAGGTCTGAAAATTCTCTCCATCATTCGATTGAATGTCACAGGTGCATTAGTCAAACCAAATGGTATGACTAAGAACTCGTATAGTCCAAATGTCGTATGAAAAGTTGTCTTATGAACATCTTCAGGTGCTATCCGTATCTGGTGATAGCCGTTCTTGAGATCAATGAGACTAAAGATACTAGCCCCTTGCAACTTATCCAAGATATCATCTATCCTTGGGATAGGAAAATGATTCTTGATTGTGATCTTGTTCAAAGATCTGTAGTCTATGCACATACGGAAACAACCATCTTTCTTTTAAACAAGTAAGACTAGAGAGCAGTATGGAGAAGAGCTAGGTTGAACTAACCCTTTTTCCAACAATTCGTTTCCAACAATTCGTTTACTTGGTAAGGCGGTTGGTTAGGTGGTCAACTACCCTGGATAAGATCAATTGTGTGATCTTCCGGGCACTTAGGAGGTAACTCTCATGGGAGTGAATGACTAAAACAATCTTCATATTGTTTAACAAAATCATGTCTAGCTTGATCAATTAAAGATAGGGGTTCTTTTAAAGTCTGAGACTTAGAAGCATTAGTTGGTATTGTGTGTTCATTAGAGGCACCAAGTGCCCTTGAATCATTAGTTTCTTTTGACTCTCTCACAAAAATCATGTACGCAGAAATAGCTTTCTTCATTTCTTTAGAAATGCTAATATGACTAACTATTGGCACAGGCCAATCTCCAGCATCAGCAATGCATACTATGTTCCAACCCTTGAATTGAAATGCAAGGGTCTTCTTAATAAAATCGGCAAGAGGTCTAATCTTGTAATGCCAAGGCATGCCTAAGATAACATCACAGTTACCTATGGGTGTAAGTAGAAAATATTCTTGGTCGTAGTAATCCTCAATTCTAAGATTCAACTTCCCTTGAATAGGAGTAGAATTGGTTGTAAGTCCTTCAAATGCGAACCTAATCCAATTGGTTTTCCCAATCGATCCAGTGGAATTTTTAGCCTTTCAACAGTATCTGCTGACACAAAATTATATGTGGACCCTGGATCAAAGAGTATCAAAACTTATTGATTGTTGAGTGTCTCCCAATCCTTTAAGAGTTGTCTTTTCTTCTCATTTGAATGAGTGCTAGCTTGCACATCAGGAACAAAATTTGAGGATGGTGGAGGAGGATCTTTAACCACATTTGCTTCCTTCCTTTTGTGAGGACAACCAGGCTTCATATGCCCTAACTCACCACAAAGAAAGCACCTTCCTTCCTCTTTGTACTTTTGTATCTCAAAGGGTGAGAGATACTTGCGCTTCTTTTTGTTACCCTCTGGCTTTGAATATTGGTCATGGGTAAAGGTAGGTCTTCTTCGATTAGTCCTGTCTCTTGGTTGATCATAGAGCTGCTCTTGTCTAGCTCTATAAGAACTCATCTCCAACTTTTGAGATGTACCAGGTGTATGCAAACTTTCAGCTATGATGGCAGACTCCATCATGTGAGATAAGGTTTCATGTGGATATACCTTCATGGTTCTGTGTAAATGAGAGAGTAGGCCAGTTTCAAACTTCCTTTTCTTCTCTTCATCACTGATCTCCATGAAAGGAGTAACCTTGAGAAGAGTAGACCAAAACTTGTCCACATAACTAGTGACCTTTTCATGCTCTTTCTGGCCTAGCCAATCCCACTCCTTCTTGACATCATTCTCAAAATGAGGAGTCAAGAACTGAGCATAAAACTTCTTCTTGAACTTTTCCCAAGTCGTAGGTTTCCTTCCCTCCAAAATGAGAGTCAACCACCACCAATTGCTAGTGGTGTCTTTCAAGTGCATGCCTGCATGCCTTAGCTTGGACTTTTTTGAGAAATTACCATCAGAAAAAACAACTTCAAATTGCCTGACAAAGGCTAATGCCTTAGCAGGATCTCTCTTACTGGAGTAAGAGTCAAACTTTATGTCCTTATCCCCAGAATTGAAAGTCTTAGCTTCTTAAGCTTGCTCCTCTTGTGGTCCCTTTTTGTCCATTTGTGGATTGCACGAGACTTAGAACCAAGAGAGTAGAAACTAGAAGATGATGAGGAGGAAGAGGAACTTGAGTAATCAGGGGAGTAGCTGGTTGCTGAGGGAGATGACTCCCTCCTTATCCACCTCACTCGAGGTGAGGTCTTTTAACTCTTCTTGACCCGAGAATCCTTCTTCCTTCTAGGAAGCTTCTCAGCAATTGGATGCTTTGTATCTTCACCATCAATTGGTGCAATGGTGTTTCCTCCAGTATCACCATCTTTTGGATTTGGTCCTTCATAAGTAGCTTCTTCCATTGCCCTTAAGTTGTCAATCAATTGACGTACTTTCAGAATCTCCAACAAGCTACGATACTCTGTCAATTGAGCCTATAATTGCTCACTTGTAGGTGCTTCATCAGTTGCCATCTTTACCTTCTTCTTGCAAGGATTGCCTTTACTTTGAGAAAAGCAAAGAGACCTACTATGATACCACTGTTATAGAATCCGAGATACATGCTCTAATTTCTCATATACTTAAAATATATATGGCGAATGTTATGTTGGCACAGAGAGAGAATAGATGAGAGAAAAGAAAGATGTAGAGAGAGAGGTAGAGAAATTGGCAACACACTAGGGATTGTAAGATGGGCCAGTTCCCCCCCCCCCCCCCCCCCCCCCCCCCCCTTGTGGAGTTATATTATTGACAAGGAGCAAGCTCCTTCATTACACATAAGCTAGTTCTTACTTGTAGATCTTGGAAATAAGATCACGGTTCCTTGCACGGTATACAATCGGCTAACACTTGCACAACTTGGAAGTTGGCACCTTTTGATTCTTCTTGAGTCTCCTTCTCTCCTACACAATATGTGTAGGGCTCCCCTCTTGGCGCTTGATTTCAGCAGAGCTTCTGCAACACTTGATTTCAGCAGGGCTTCCGTAGCACTTGCACCTTCTCTTCTTCTCTTGGATACATGCAAAGTGATGCTTCCTTCACCTCTCCCTTACACCCAAGGAGAGCCTCCTCTTTTATAGGCTTTCAAGAGCTTCTCTTCTTGGAGAGAGAGTTGAGTTGATATTCATGCAAGATGTGGTTGTTCCACTTTGCAGTACTAATTTTGAGATATCTCTTTGTGCCTTGTTTGGATGAAAAAACATCCAACTCAAAAGTTGTAGATCTCGTTGTTTCCGATAACCCACACAACCCGTTTTTAGAGATCGTTTTTCTATTGCGAGATACTTTAAAAATTAATTTTCCAAAGAATAACTTTTTAAATTGTACTCTTAACTTGTGGTCCATGCAACAACCTTGAGTCACCTTAAGATTGAATTCCACACAAAAGCTTGTGTCATTTTAGACCTTAGAAAGACAAAATTACTTCTCTCTTCTTAGTGAGAGAATTCTCTCTCTTGTCTTTCTTAATGAAATAAAAGACCTTAAACCTTGACTTGTAGGGGAGAGGATGACCCCAAATGAATGCAATGCTCATTACACACAAGTAAACATTCCCAGGTGTCCTTGGATGCACACATAAACACATATACATAATGCTAATGCACTTCCTCTTCTTAGAACTCAATCCATCTTCATTTATGTGTAATTGCTTGGTTCTTGTGTACACTCTTACACTTGGTAGACACTTCTTCCCCCCTTCATAACTTGTACTGCCTGTACCAGATATCCCTGTTATAGTGCTCTGATCACCCCATTAAGTGATGCACTAGGAATACTGGTCTCTAAATGGTCTCATGGCCTTGCTAGATCATCATAAACACTTAAAAAAAGCAAGTCATTAATTTATTGACATGAATTTATTAAATAGAGAATGCGTAATAAGCAATCAATTTAGTGACAAAGTGTATATATAAAAATGCAAAAGCCAAGGTTCATAATATGTTAGTCTTTGAGGATTCTGAAGATGATATTGATGAGGCTAATGCAATTGCATCTAATGCTGAAAATGATGAACTTTGAGAAGGAACTTGGGCAAGAGTAATTTTATGATCTGGCCGATTATTTTCCTTTTGATCCAGGTGGGAGTGTTCCTTTTGACCCAGGTGGGACTAATGATGAGCCACTTGATGCCACTAGTTGTTCCATTTCCGTGGATGCTTGGACATGATCTAAGAGCCCTAATGCACTCCATATGAAGGGTAACATTCATGGGAAGGCTGTGTTCATTTTGATAGATAGTGGCAGTACACATAGTTTTGTGAATAAGTCCATTATGGAGAAGCCGAATTGTCTTCCATTGACTTACAACAATCCATAAGAGTTCAAGTGGCCAATGATGAAGAAGATATCATCACACAAATATGCCCATAGGTTTCTTTATAAGTAGTTGACAAATTTGAAGCAAAAGTAAACCTAATTACCTTGGAAATAGGGCCCATAGATATTGTACTTGGTTATATGATTGGTTGATGACATTAGGAAAAATCATTATGGATTTCTCACAGGTGTATATGGAGTTTATCTTTGATAGACAACTTATCCATTTACAGGAAATTCCTAGTAGATCAGATTTTCAGCTTATCACCATTCAATAACTCAAAAAGGAGTACAAGAGATGCTCACAGATATTTGTTTTGCACTTGAATAAATAAATTAAAGACCAGTCTATAAATTTAGCAAGTCACAACTTTGAAAGCTCTTCTTGAGGAGTACATGGACTTGTTTGAGGTGCCTACTTCATTGTCTCCCAAGAGAGCAGTGGATCATCCCATTGATTTAGAGCCCAACTCAAAGCCAATCAATAAGCCACCCTACAGATTGTCCAAGTGTAAGTGGGAAGAAGTAGCCAAGAAAATCAAGAAGCTTCTTGAGATGGGATTCATGGAACCTAGTTCTTTACCACCCTATGCATCTCGAGTACTATTAGTTTTAAAAAAAGATGGATCTTTCAGGATGTGTATTGACTACAGAGGTCTTAATAAGATCACAATGAAGAATAGGTATCAAATACCCAAGATTGATGATTTGCTTGATGAGCGAAAGGAGACTAGATTCTTTACGAAGATTGACTTGAGGTCAGGGTATCATCAGATCTGCATGCGAGAGGGTGATGAGATCAAGACTGCCTTTAGAACTGATCGAGGGCTCTATCATTTCCTAGTGATGTCATTTAGGCTTACAAATGCTCTAGCTACCTTCGAGAGTCTGATGAATAAGATTTTGCAGCCTTTCCTCTTTCAATTTATCTTGGTGTTCTTTGATGACATTCTGATTTATAATAAAACCCTTCAGGACCATCTATCACACATGAGAAAGGTTTTTGATGTATTGAGACATCACAAACTCTTTGCTAAGGAGAAGAAATGCTCTTTCATGTAGAATGAAGTGGAATACTCAAGACATATTGTCAGTGAAAAAGGGATATAGGCTAACCCTAAGAAGGTGCAGTGCATTATTAAAGATTGGCCAACACCTACTACCACTACTTTACTTAGAGGATTTCTTAGTATATCTTCATTATATTGCCAATTCATCAAGCATTATGCGGCTATTGTAGCTCCTTTGACTAATAGGTTGAAGTAGGAAGTTTCCTTTTGGGATGATCTTACAGATAGTAGCTTCAACCAGTTAAAGGAACTCCTTACTTCTACTCCTATTCTAGTATGCCTAGATTTTTTGAAGGAGTTTACCATAGTGTGATGTTGGTGGTTGAGGCATTGGAGCTACTTTGCTACAAAAGCAAAAGCATGGAGTGATTTCCTTTGAAATCCATAAGCTTACAAATAAGCAAATGGCTATGCATGTCTATGACCAAGAGATGTTGGCTATATTGCATGCAATAAAAAAATGGCACCATTATTTATATGGTAGTTCCTTCAAAGTTCAAAGTGATCACACGGTCCTTAAGTATTTCCTCACTTAGTCCAATCTGACTCCTAAGTAGTATAGGTGGGTAGCTACACTACAAAATTATGATTTTGACATCACTCATATGAGGGGCAAAGATAATGTAGTGGCTGATTCTCTTTCTCATATGTGGGCTTGCAAAGTGAGCTACATAGTGATTGGATTGAATAACTACATGAGGCTTATCTTTTGGATGAAGAGCTCAGTTATATTTTTCAGAAATTATAGCAAGGTCTCATGGAAGATAACTAGCATTATCAGCTTTAAAATGGCTTCATCTGGTTAAATGGCAAGATTGTCATTCCCTCTACTTCTTTTACATGGAAAATTATGGAGGAGAGTGTTAAATGATGCGGATCTAGGACATGACACAATCTATGGTGGATCAAAGATGAAGACCAAGTTCATAACGACATGGACAAGTAGAGACCAACTATTACACAAGTGAATTAGGTTCCAAGATAGATTAGCTTGGACTCATAAACACAATCTTGTGTAGAATTGACAATGACAAGACACTTAACTAAAAGTATCAAGCATCATGATATTGTCTTCATTTCATAGTCAAGTACAATGCTTTATAGGCTTTGAGTTGTTCCACTCTCCTCACTGTGCATATGGGATTCAGGACAGCTCCTCTTGGAGCATACATCATTTGTCTATTTCTCAACACCCCCCCTCAAATGATGAGTCCCTACACTTGCTGGCTTTTGCCCCCCCTTCATGATAACATGGCCCAGAAGACTAGCTCATAGGCAGCCTAGTCAAGTTAAAGCTTGAGACTTTACAATGAAAGTTCTTCAAAACAATCTGTCAGAGTTGTTGATTGTAGTGGAAGCATATTCTTCTTCTTCTCTTTCTTCCATGTATTGGTTCTGGTGATGATCACTTTGCAATTGTTGGGCTCTCTTCTTGTGGAAACATTCACTGGCTACATGGCCAGTCTTACCACAATAGTGACATGTAATCCGATCCTTGTTATTGTTGTTGATGAATCCTCGACCTCTTCCTTTGGGTCCAGTAGCTCCTCTAGTGTATAAGAGGTTTTCCCTTGGGCTAGTTTCTTTTACATCTTTGCTTTTAAACTTTCTTTCTTCATCAAGCAGTGAGTGCTCAATATCCTTGAGTGAGAGACTCGGAACATTACTTAGAGTGGACACAAGGTTCTCATATGGATCCTTGTTTACACTTGCAAGCAGTACGGCTATTACTTCATCTTCATCAATATTCTTTTTAAGAGATGCAAGCTGAGTTTTTAAACTCTTAAACTTATTAATATGTATGGTCATAGAAGCACTGTCTTTGATATCCAGTTTATAAAACTGCATGAGAAGTTTTACCTTTGAGTTCTTTGCTTGAGTACCAAACATTCTATCAAGTTCCTCCCAGGCGGTTCTAGCATTTCTAATGCCAGATATATGATGTAACACGTCATCACTTAGTCCCCAGGCAATGATGCCTAGTGCCTTATTATTCATCTTCTTCCATTCTTTGGATTTGAACTGTTCTTCTTCAACGAACCCATCTTCATCATCTTTCTTCTTGTTATCTACATCATCTTCAAACAGGTCCCACAAGTCTTTCCGCATTAGGTGATACATGGTCTTTTCCTTCCAGGCATGGAAGCCTTCTCCATTGAACTTTGCTATTTGCTCAAGCTCTGCCATGTTGCTAATCTTCAGTTAACCAGCAAAAAATTGCATTTTAATGTGTCAAGAGACACAAGAGAATCAGTATCAAATTGACACTAGTTGAGTGTTAATGGATACTAGTCGGTACTTGATCTGCTTCCTCTCAGGAACTTCGTGGGTGGCTTCTGAGCTTCCTTGGACACTTCCAGACTAGTAATGAGCTTCAGAGAGTATTCCTCAGTGATCAAAATCACTGTTGATGATGGTAATGAGAAAAAGAACAAGGTTACCAAGCTTTTCAAATTTCTGGATATGGCTTCCTCTAGGGTTTCAGACAGCCGACTGTTCTTTCAGTTTGTGCAGCTCAACGAGTTGACGATTGCCCAAGATATTGCATGGGGAGTAGGCTTGCATAGTGAGCTTCAAAAGCCCTATGCTCACAGGGTCGATTGCAAACCGTACGATTGGCGTCAGCAGTACGACCGTGGACAAGCGCAGACTGGACAACGTGTTTTTATTTCTGTAATGCTGGAGCTGGGAAGCAGTAATGTCATCAATTGAGGTGCTAGAATGAAGCGTCTTGAGCAAGGGAAGATACCTCTAGAAGGAATCACTTGAAGATATGGCCCGTAGAGAGAGATGCAAGAGCTCCAAGGTGGGTAGGTGCAGTCTGGCTATGGCTGCCACAAGGTCCAACTGAGATTTGAAGTTGAAACTGGAGATATGAGCTGAATGTGAGCTAGTTAGAGATTACCAGAGGTGAAGGGAGACTAGAGATTCAGAGTATGAGCTTTGCCATGCCCAACTGGGCTCTGATACCATGTTAAATGATGCGGATCTAGGACATGACACAAGCTATGGTGGATCAAAGATGAAGACCAAGTTCATAATGACATGGACAAGTAGAGACCAACTATTACACAAGTGAATTAGGTTCCAAGATAGATTAGCTTGGACTCATAAACACAATCTTGTGTAGAATTGATAATGACAAGACACTTAACTGAAAGTACCAAGCATCATGATATTGTCTTCATTTCATAGTCAAGTACAATGCTTTATAGGCTTTGAGTTGTTCCACTCTCCTCACTGTGCATATGGGATTCAGGACAGCTCCTCTTGGAGCATACATCATTTGTCTATTTCTCAACAGAGAGCATTCTTCACCTTTAGCTGGACACCTTGAAGTTTTCAAAACTTATGATAGGATAAAAAAAAACTTCTATTGGAAAGGGATATAGAAAGATGTCAAAGACTTTGTCATGAAGTGTATACCTTGTCAAAAAAATAAGGACAGCATCCATAAGCCAGGTGGTTTGTTACAACAATTACCCATTCCTATAGGTAAATGGATGCACTTCATTACTGGCTTTCCTACTACAAAAAATGAATGGAATAGTATATATTTGGTGGTGAGACTCATCAAGGCAGCCCATTTCATTCCAACCAAGACCTAGTTTACTGCTTCTCAAGTGGCCAGTTAATTTATGGAGCATATTTTTAGACTACATGGATTACCGTAGGTGATTGTTCATGATAGAGATTCAAAGTTCATGAGTAACTTTCGACAAGAGATATTCACATCTATGGGCACTAAATTGACTTCCTCTATGGCCTATCATTTGCTATGTAGAAATTGATGGATAGAGAGAAAGAGTGAATAAGTGGTTGGAGAATTATCTTTGCCATTTCTGCTATGATGTCCAGAATTCATGGGATTCTTGGTTACACTTGGCTTAGTTTGCCTACAATAACTCCACTCATGCTAGCATTGGAGTTTCGCCCTTTGAGGCTATATGTATGGTTATAAGGTGCCCTTACCCACATCCATCTTTAATGAATGAATTAATCCTCATGGGAAAGAAGAATTGGAAAGAATGCAAACCCTTCTTCATCAGTGCAAGATGAATCTTAGAAAACCTCAAGACCAAATGAAGATGTATGCAAATGAGAAGAGGCAACCTTTATAGTTCCAAGAAGAAGAATTGGTTTTGTTGAAGGTTCCCAAGTCTCGATACTCTAGTTTGAAAGATGGATCCAGTAACAAGCTTGCTCATAGATTTTATGACCCCTACCGAATCCTAAAAGGCATTTGAGACTTGGCATATAGATTGGAGCTACCCTCTTCTACTTAGATTCATAATGTATTTCATGTTAGTCATCTCAAGCCTTTCTATGGTGATCCTGTTGATACAGTTGATGAGCTACCACCTATTGATGAAGAAGGTCTTATTCAGTACATCCCAGAGCTACCACCTATTGATGAAGAAGGTCTTATTCAGTACATCCCAGAGGTTGTAGGTCAGCATGAGAAGAAGCATCATCTCGTTCCATCATTGAATATTTGATCAAATGGAGAGGTATACCACCTTAGGAAGCTTCTTGGAGGCATGATTCCATATTGGATGACTTTCCTTTCCTAAGGGACACATTAGTGGATGAAGCCTACCTAACTATGGAGCCAATTATGGTGAAGACAATGACTTGACAACAGACTGTTTTAAAACAATTTTTATTCTGCCTAATTTTTAGAATTATGCCACCTACATAGCGTCAAGTACTCTTCAAGAGCTATATTTTGACATGTAGCACACCTCATTTTGACACTTTTGCCAGAAGTTATGGCAGATTTGGTTCAACAGGGTTTGTTTATACATCAATCTATCTACTTCATTTTGAGCTCAACAATTGAAGACTTTAAGGCTCCAAGTACCTTTGAAGTATTCTTGATCATGTATATAGCTGAGGCCTACTCTCATTCTTCCATTCCGCTCCATATATATTTCATCTCTTATTCATTTTTCCATTTGTAAAGCTGAAAACATAGCAATACTTTGTTCTATCCATCCTTTTGTGGTCTTTGTAAGTTTGTTTTTTAGGGCAAAAACCTTTCGGATGGGATGTATTGTAAGAAGCTAGGAATAATAAGGATTTAGTGTGTAAATAATATTGATGCCATGTCACCCTAACATTGGCATAAAAGGAGGGGACATGTAATTTTTCTCATCTTTTTGACACATTAATATATTACTGTCATTCTCCTCTTCACCTTGCTCTCAGCTTCAATGGCTTCTTTCTCTCTCCTATTCTAGTATTTCTCTCTTATCACTCTCTTTCTCTCACTTCTGCACCTCTTCTTCCCTTTATTCTGCAATCTTCTCTCTTCTCTTTCTCTCTCTCTAGTTCACTTCTTGATAAAGAATGGCTTCAGCTCGGGCAAGTTAATCATGAATATTACACCCTTCTAAAGTAAGGATTTGCTACTATTGAAATGAACAATGTCCAATTTGACTTAAAATAACCAAGAAAATCAAGAAACCACATTTAAAACAACTAACCATAGCCATACCATAGTTGAAATTTGCATTAAAAAACTAGGCATAGCCATGCCATAGTTGAAGCTTTGCATTAAACTATAGTAGAAGATAGCTATATCTAAATCAAATCAAATACAATGAGAATCATGGTGGAGAAGTTTACAAATGAACATGCAAAGATGTGTTACATTGGCACCCTCTTGCATTTTATATCCCAATTAAAAATAAGAAAATTAACCAAACTAAAAGGGTATGACATTTATTTTATTACACTTTTGGAATGCTCGACTTGAGAAAGGTGGACCAAGAGTGGAAGTATGAGTGGAGGCAAGAAGGAAACATGAGCTATGGTGGTTCAAGCAAAGAAGAGAGACTGGAGTGTGGAAACTCCAACAGTTACAATATGTGACATGTCTTCCCTTATTTTATTGACATTAAAGAATAAAGAATAAAGGTGCTCACTATTTGCAGTGTACAGGTGTGTGGGTACAATGTATAAGTAAATGTAGGTGGCTAGGCACATGTAGCCCTTACCCCCCCCCCCCCCCCCCCCCCCCCCCCCCCGCCCACACACACACACACACAAAATTATATAAGCCATATTTCTAATGCACAATACCCACACAAACACACATGCTTGCTCTTTGATTGATAATGGAGTTTCCTCCTTCGCACACATGCTTGACTTATAGTTTTTTTGTAATTTTAGATATGCACATACATATGAATTTTTGGTAGGTATGTCGTGTCCTTTTTGCCTAATAATCTACAAATGGTAGTTAAAGTCCGTACACACACATACACAAGAGCATCTCTCTCTCTCTCT
The DNA here is from genome assembly GCF_053477565.2 of Lygodium microphyllum. Lineage (NCBI taxonomy): Eukaryota > Viridiplantae > Streptophyta > Polypodiopsida > Schizaeales > Lygodiaceae > Lygodium > Lygodium microphyllum. The sequence continues at coordinate 167,940,309 of NC_141135.1, read as the reverse complement.
CTCTCTCTATATATATATATATATATATATATATATATATATATATATATATATATATATATATATATATATATATATATATATATATATATATATATCTCTTTGTTTTCTACATTCATAATAATGGTAATTGATCCTCAAATGGTGATATTTATGTTAATGAACACAAAGTTTTCATTTTCAAGCCCTCTTAGTACCCCTCCTTGGATTTTGATGTGAAGGTCTTTTTACATTACGCTCAAGGAATTGCGATGCCATTAGCATATCTTAGTGGTCTTCAAGGGATTGGCATGCTAGTAATATGGAGCCAAACTCTCTCCTACTTGAGCTTTGGTTAAATATTAACATTGTTTTTTAATAGTTATTAATAATCACTTCTTATATAGTTATAGTGGCATATGTGCACCTACTAAAGAGCATTGATGCCATGTATATATATTAGTATCCATGGAACAATACGTGATAAACACAAAGCTACTCGGAATTCAGTGCCATACTCTTTACCTTCCCACACTTTTGCAACCATAGAAATTTCTCTGTTATTTTAGCTTTCCCTAAAACATGGTTTTTGGAACTTAGCAAAGGGTAGATGTTGTTTAATATATTACCCATTAACTCCTTTAAGAGGAATACCGCTTGGAGTGGAATAGAATATAGAATACTATTATTAAGCTTGAAACATAAGGTAGATAGAGCACCATTATGTTGGTGGATGAGAAACTCCTTGAATGATACCAACAAATGTTGCTATATTTGGGATATTCCATATCCTTCTGAATTTTAGGCATATTGGCAACCTTAATTGCGGGCTATTCAAGATGACATTTTAACGTATATTGGAGTCTTTCACTAAATCTGGTGACCTCGTATGAGTCTTTCACTAACTCATAAGGCGGTATTCCTCTTAGTATGCATCAAATCTCGTGACCCCGTATGCTTGCGAGCTGTTTGACAACCATTAACAGTGCAATGCAGTGAAGTTTGCAAACCATTAACAGTGGCATAACCTAACCATTAAACCTATAAGCTAACCATTAAAACTGGTGTTTCAAGTAGTCTTCTGGTTAGTTTTTTAATTGTATGAACAAGCATACCACTACTTCAATGTCTAATATTTGCGGCATGTGCACAAAGCAAGCTTCAATTGTGCAAAAGCACAACAAAAATTCTACTAAATGCATTAAAATACACTGTTTGAGTGGCACAACCAATCAAAACTTTTGATGCTAAGCATGAAATGTGAAAATATTTGGTGCCACTATAATTATGCCCAAAAGCACCATTTGTAGGTTTCACATTAGTATCAACTTAGACAATGTGATCCTCCACTTGCATACACATATTATGGAAAGTACCCCTCCTAATGTTGACTATGCTAAAGCTTTTACAATAGGACTCATCATCTATCACATTCATTGTTTATGGCAATGATCTAAAATAGGTGCTTGAGCCAATATGTCAAAGTGCTTATAATTGACCATATTATAAATGCAATATGTACCTTTTTAACTTGGACCTCCTCTCAAGGAAACAACATGTCTAGTTGTAATCCCAATTTCTTTACTAATATGGTGGGGTGATATAGACCACCTCTCTTACTATGTTCCATTATTATCTCTAATTAATAGGTGTTCTTGTTTTTACTCGATTCTAGGCACAGCTTGTGAAATGCTTAATATTTACTTGGAATGTGAAATTGTTAAACTTGTTTTCCTTATGGCTTCCAGGCTTTCCTTTCAAATGCTTTTGATACTTTGATGAACTAGTATGGGTTGCACAACATGCCATTAGTTATTGTGTCTTTGTGCATAACCAATTTTCTATGCTAGAAGTATGTTTTTTGCTAACTTTCTTGCCTTTTCAGATTGAATTGACATATGCAAAGGTATATGTGCGATCTAATTCTTATGGCTATTTTCCAGAAAGCTTAATGCTTGGTGTCTATGTTGAGATGACAAGCTCAACACATGCAGACATTAATGATGGACTGCCTGGTTAGATGGGTCCACACATCTACACTTAGCATGTCGGTGATCATGATGACTCTCACATGGCCAACTGACTCATTACTTATTATATTTAGGTTGTTACACCTATTTACAACTGGTATAGTTATAGCGCCATTCGACTAGTGTAGTTGGTTATGCATTGTTTGACTTAGTAGGCCACTTTTCTTTATGTTGTATCTTATCTATACTTTGTGTATATTGTAAAGTGTGTGGAAGAAGAAGAAGAAACCAGCAAGAAAACGTTTTGGCCTCCATCTCTCTTCTTGTCTCTTGAGTAAGCTTCTCCTTGTGCATTCTGTGTGTGTTCAGCACAGCATCTTGAGCAAGTCCCCCCACCACGCGATTCTTGACATGGTATCAGAGCTGCACCATTGATTGAGGCTAGTTTTGAAGGCTAAAGTGAAGGAGAGGAGCCAAGGATTCGAGCAAGCAAGCAACGGGTAAGAAGCTCTTACATTCTCTACTTCTTCTCTTGGACAGTGCCTGTGGAGGCACCGGAAGCAGGGCAGAGCAAAAATCTCAGATTGCAGTGAGATTTGGTGTGCGCGAAGAGCACTGTGTATTCTGCAATCAAGCCCTTAAGGGCTTATTCCGCTGCTATTTTGGCCATCCAAGGTCATTTCAGGCCTCGTTTTAGACTCACAAGGTTGCAGACAACAGTTCGAGGTATCTTGCAATTTCAGCTATGTCTGCCGTTGTTACACGAGCAGTGATCGAGAACAAGCCTCACTCACAACCTGATAAAGAGATGTTAAGGAGCGCTAGTTAGGGTAATTGACTTTGTCGAATGCACAATACAACTTGGAAAATTAAAATATTCGATGAAACACCGCAAACCACACAAGACAACTCACAATGAAAGTATCAAAATTTTGACAACAAACCAAGTGAACTATATTCTCATACCTTAATAGCCTTGAGCCGAGGCTTGACACCACAAAGTCTAACTTCTTCCACTTCGACAATAGCACGTCCAAAAGTATCCTCTCACATGCGATCCTCCTCTCACATCTCTCACAAGATGACAAGAAGATTCAAGGGAAGGGCCCCTAACTCTCCACTCTCCTCTCCTTTTATAGTTTTTTTACATTCTTCTCACGTTGGATATGCTTTTGCTTTCCCAAAAAGCTTAGGCTTTTTATGCCTTTCAAACTTAATGCAATTTTAATGTCTTTAACGTTCATGGCTTTGACGTTTAGGATATTAAAAAATTAGGAAGCTTTAAAGCCTTTAAGGCTTTTTACTTCATGCGTTAAGTTAACGCTACCCTCTGCTGAACGGACTACTTTGTCGCACCCTTCTTCTTCTTGTCTTCCTTTGTTGCTTCTTCTTCATCTATGTCTTCCCACCTTCAGTTAGCCGTCATCTTCCATCTCTTATGCTCAAAATATTGCACCATGTCATTGCACATTGCCTTTTCTTCGTCTCCTTGCATAGCTTCATCGCATCACATTTCTTCTCTTCCAAGATAATCCGATTTGCCAGACTCTTGAAGATGATGATTTCTCTCCTTCCTCCTTTGTTTTCTGAAGAGCTTCGCTACTTCGTCATTTTCATCATGACCCGTTCTCTTCGTTGCAGTCTGATCTCTCAGGCTAGTCGTATGACTAACATCGCTACACTCTTTCTCCTCCTCGCATAGAGATGGCTTCCTTCAACATGTTGCATCCCTTCGTCACCTCTGTTAGACACAGCAGCCTTCACCGAACACTTGAAGTTAACTTTCACTCGTTCCATCCTTCGAAGTCGCAGAGCTCCTTGGTTGATTATCTTCAATTCTGTTTGCCTAAAACAAAGCTCATCGTCCACATTTTCGACTCCCTGTTGCGGTCATCCTTGTCTTCACTCTGAGCTCACCGAAATCCCTTCGTTCGTTCATCAACTTCCTTTCTTCATTATTGTCAGGGTGATCTTCTGATATGTTGATTTTGTTATTTTCTGCAGATCAAAATCGTCGATGACTTCCTTTGTCTTTAGCCGAGCTCGCGAATGCTTTGTTCCTTCATCCTTCGTCTTCTCATCCTTTTGCTGTCGTCTTCACTCCCGCCTGTCCGCTTTGTCATGGTCTTAGATTCTTGTCTTCTGCACAGCTGCTTTGTCCATGACTTCGTTACCCCGTTTCCAGCAATGTCTACCGACTTCTTGTGATGTCTGCAGAGCTTACCAATGTTTCCCCCTTCGTGTCCTGCGTCCTCTTTTACTTTTATCTTCTTCTTTAGCTACCTTACGACCTCATCTTCTTCATTTTTTGTCTCTCCTCCCATTGCTTTGTTTAGCAATAGCTTCGTCCTCCATCTTCATTTATAGATCTTCTTCTCTGCCTTGATTGTTGTGTTCATTCCTGCCAGCCAACTTCACTACCGCCTTTGTATGCCGAACTCACCTCCTTAAGCTTGGCTCCCAATTTTGTAGCCAAGACATGGCTAAACAGCATCAGCTCCTCTGATATAGCCGCTGACATAGGAGGGATTTCTTCTGTTCAGACAACTTTGAGTCTAAAGAAGGTAAATCTACATCATCTCCAAGCAGAATATAGCACGAAACCCCCCTATCCAACAAAAGGCCTAGGATCCTATTGTTATGAGCAACATCATTTACAAACATAGTCTTCACCAAATCTTACCCTAGGCATCGTTTTTTATCCTTAAGGCGTGAGCTGTGCAATTCATGCGCCAAGGCCAAAGGAATTCTTGAGGGAAAAGACAAGGCCAGCAAGTACAACAATTGTTGATGAGAAAGCATTGGGAGATAATTCATTGTTGCCCTCCTTATGGCAACCTCCTTTGCTACTTCAAGCCAAGTAGGACTTGCAAAATTCGCAGCTTCTCCACAATTAAAACCGAGACTGAAACCGAGGTGGTAAGCCCTTGGAAATGTTACAACAAAATCTCCTGCATTTTGGACTAGCCCAAACTCATGCACCACCTCTTCTAGAGCTGGAGCTGCGTCTCCTGGAATAGTATACCAGGTCTTTGGGGCTCCCGTTGACATTCTTGGAATTTTCAAAATGAATCTGTATTTTCATACAATGTGCCCTAGCAGGAATATGCTATGGAAGAGAACTCCGTGCACAATCAAAACATGATTTGAAAAATTATGCAATGTTGGATCCATGATATGCAACCAATCAATCGATGCTACACACAAAAATAATGTATGCATTGAAGAAATTGTGCCTAGTCTATCTACATGTGATCATGCGTCATGCAAAATGCAAACAGAATTTCTTGATTAATTTAAAATTCCTTATCCTCACCTCTCAACTCTCATAAAAAAGACATGATATACTCCGCTCCACCCATTCAAAATCTCACAATCACTCTAGAAAATGATGGTCCTCAAGATGTTGACCAAATATGAACAACCATTCTCACAATTGGTGGCGTCCTTCACGACCTTCTAACTCACCCAACCTCCTTACACACTCAACCAGAGGTTCCTAACTTTGTGATGAAAATCCCAAATATCGTGCGTGCAAGAAATGTGCGTGCTCAATGACAGGTGCTCTCTCACATGTGGGTGCATCTAAAATTTACTGCATACAGCTACAACGGACCTCATGCCGTGCTAGTGCTCAATGATGGTGCAAAATGTGCATAATCCCAACCCATGGCATGGAAGTATTTGATAAGAATAGGAGACGACCCCCGAGTGCAGTGCATCAACAAGTGCAAGGTGAAGTGCTCGTGAACCCATTATCCTTGTGATGTGCAAAAGTCTCGACAAGAAAACATACCTAGCTCCTCAATGTTCAGTAGCTATTGATAAACACAAGCTTGATCCTGTTTAGAAAAATACCAAGCTCGACCAAGGCTATCAAGTTTCACACTCAACAAATCAAACAAAATGACAGAAACAAATCCTAGGCTAAACAAACATAAGAAATCCAACTACAAAACAACAAAACAAACTATCACGCAAACAACTAAGCTAGCAGAAATCAAGCCTAACTACAGTTTAACTAGGGCTTTTCAGTTTTCAGAAAAACATTTGACATATTTAGCCCTCCCCCTATTCTGCAAACATTCATGTGCAGCAGTTTCTTTCATAAAATGATGCAACATCTATTATCCATTGAGTTTCCTCATTCTTTTGTTGAAATTGTCGTTCTAACTACTCCTCTATCTGTATTGTCATTAACCTTGATATGCACTTCTTTAATCTATATCCATTTATCCTTTGCTTATGTGCCTTCCCATCCAAATTTTCTAATGCATAAGTTCCATTTTTAAAAACTTCAGAAAACCTGAATGGTCCTTCCCACTTTGTTTGGAATTTTTTTTGAAAAGTATGATCCAATTTACTATTGTATCTCAAAACTAAATCCCTTTTTTTATATTTTTATATTTTTATATTTTATTAATTTCTTGTAAATTTTTTTCTTGACTTTTCTCATATTGATCACACACTTCTTGTCTGTTTAATTGTGCTTCTTGTAATTGTATCAACCTTTCTGTGAATAATTTTTTTTCCTCTCCTTCAGTTAACTTTTCAAACATCCTTAAAGCTGGTATTTCTACCTCTATAGGTAGTAAGGCTTCCTTTCCATAAACCAGTTTAAAGGGAGAATAGCCTGTACTCTCTTTTCTTGCTAATCAATAAGCCCACAAAGCACTTGGCAATTCAATATCCCATGTTTGGGGACGATCCTTTGTCATTTTATACAGCATTCTTATTAACTCCCCGTTGAATTGCTCGTTGAGACCATTACATTGAGGATAGTATGGTGAAGCAAATCTTTTTGTTATTTTCATTTTCTCACAAAGATAGTCTATTAATTCTCCCTTAAAACTTGGTCCTCTATCTGACAAAATCTCTTAAGGTGTTCCAAAATTACAGCATATATCTTCATAGATAAATTTTTCCACATCTATGGCTCTGATGTTTTTTACAGCCTTAGCTTTTGCCCATCGAGAAAGATAATCAAATGCTGTCAAAATATATATTTTTCCTCGTGAAGTATGTGGTAATGGACCAATTGCATCAATTTCCCATTTTTCAAAAATGTCATATGCAAGAATTGTTTTTCTTATTTCAGGTTTTAATATTCTCTTACTCATTCTTTGACATTCATGACATGATTTGCACCAGTGATTAACATCTTTTGAACACTTGGCCACATATATCCTTCAGTTAAAATCTTTTGTAAAGTTATTTTGTAAGAATAATGTCCCTCACATGCCCCCTCATGATTTATTTCTAGAATGTGATATATTTCTTCTTTCCAGGGTACTCTTCTTAAAATTAAAATCCACTCCTTTAGCATAAAGGACATCGTTCACCATTTTATATCTTCCAACTCTTCTTAAAAACCCATATTTTTTGTTTTTTTGAATATTAGAAGGTACTTTCCCTGTTAACAAAAATTCTTCTTCCAAGTCAAGAGCTTCTCTTCTCCTATAAAGAGGAAGATCTGCTTTCATTACAAATACTTGACAAATTGCTAATTGGGCTGCATTGTGAGCTTCCTGATTTTCTTCCTTGGAAATATGTTTCAAACTCCAAGCTTCAAACTGTTTTAAATCTCTTCGAATTATAGTACACAACCTTTTCAATTTGGGATTTTTGATCTGCCAAACTCTGAGAATTTGCTTAACTAATAGTAAAGCATTATCTCTAATTCTCAACCTTCGAATTCCCATTCTTTGACAAAGCATAATGGCTACTTGTAAGGTTGCATACTCAGCTTCATTGTTACTTGTTACCTCAAGTTTAACTGTTTCTTTTTTTTATTAACTTTCCTTGAGGATCATAAACCACAATTCCTCCTGAAGATGCTTGGTGTGCCTTACGATATGATCCATCAAAATACATCAAGAATGAGTTTTCTATTTCTGGCTTTTCTTCTTCTTTTTCTCCAAAATTTCCTTTTAGTAAAAAAGAGCTTCCTTTATAGGTTAAAAGGTCTACTATTGTAGCCCTAGTTGAATCCTCAACCTGGAATTTATATTGAAATTCTTCTAGTTCAACAATCCAATTCACAACTCTTCTTAATAAGTTTGAGTTATTCACCAACTGTGGCAATAGTGTATAGCTTGTTAAAATAGTAAAGGATTTTGGTAGTACATATCTCCTAAACTTTCTACAAGCAAATATTACACTTAACATTACCAATTCTATTTCTGTATATGTTTTTTCTATTTGCAACTTCACTCGACTTGCGAAATAGATGGGTCTCATATATCTAGAATTCTTTCCTTGTTGCATTAGAATTGCTCCAATAGCGTCTTCCCCTACTGAAGGATTCACAAAAAATTCCTTTTCCCAATCAAGTGCTTGAACTGATGATGCATGACTCACAGTTTCCTTCACCTGTTGAAACACTTCTTCAGCCTCTTTAGTCCACTCTAAAGGATCCTTCTTGGCTACCATCTGTAACGAATAGAGTAACTGAGATGCCAAAGGAATGAATCTTGATAGATATCTTACCTTATGAATGAATGTCATAAGTTCTTTGGTATCTGCAGGTGATACTAAGGTTACTAGGGCTTCTACTTTTTCAGGATCAGGTTCTATTCCATTTTCTGAAACTACATGACCAAGAAGTTTCACTTTTGGTTGGGCTATTTTGCATTTTTTTGGATTTAGTTGACAACCGTAACTATCCAATCTTTCAAATACTTTTCCAAGTTTTTCACAATGTTCTAATCTTGTACTATGAACACAAATATCATCAATGAAATCTCTAACAAACTTCCCTAGGTAAGGGGCTAACACTCTATTTATCCTCCCTTGATACCAGGCTGGTCCATTACTAAGTCCAAAAGGTAAAACTCTATAGCAAAAACAACCCCATGGTGTTATGAAAGTCGTTTTCTTTTGATCTTCAGGAGCAATGGGTAATTGAAAATATCCAGAATATCCATCACAAACACTATACCTTTCAAAACCTGCAACTGAATCTAAGATTTCTTTTACGAAAGGAAGCGGATAATGATTCCTTTTTGTGACGGCATTTAGAGGCTTATAATTAACACAAATTCTCTAAACTCCTATTTTCTTTGATGCTATAACTATTGTGCTTACCCATTCTGAATCTTCTATAGGATAAATAAATCCGGCTTGCAACAATTTATCTACTTCTTCTTTCAAGACTGATATTTATTCTGAAGTCAGGGGTTTTAACTTTTGACATACTGGCTTGGCATCTTCTTTCAGTTCTATTTTTAGCCCTTCCTCTTTCATTCCTCTGATTTCTAAGTATGAGGTTGAAAAAAGGTTGGGATATTTATTTATGAGTGAATGATATTGTTTTCTTTCTTCACCTGTCAAATCTTGACTTAACATTTTTTCTAGAAACTCTCTTTTTTTTGTTGAAACTTGAGGTGGCTCCATTAATTTTTCTAATTCCTCTAGTTTCCCTTCTTCATCATCTTTAAAAAACCCATCTTTTTGATTTCCTTTGGTTTTAACATTTATGTTTTGGACTTTTTGTGAATGTTCTTCTTCTAAAGTTGATTCTTCATCTTTTAATAGGAACAAAAGTCATTTTTCTTTAGAAGAAAGATTTAAATTAGGAATTTTTTTTGTTTTTTGATACCTTTGAAACTATTGATGGTTCTAAATGAGTTATTGACCTCACTTTGTTTTCTAGGGATATTTCCTTCTTCTTTTTATTATTTTTTTCAATTATTATAGATGAAATTTCTAGATCTGAATCACTTTCTGAACTTCCCTCCTCAGTTTCATCTTCTTCTTCCATATCAAACTTCTTTGCTACTCCTCTACGGTCATAAATTGTTAGAGTTCCTTTTCCCCAATCTTGTATCGCTCCTGCTTTCCTAAGCCAGGGTCTAGCCAGAATAAGCGGAAATGCTCCTAATCCTGCTGGCATAACATGACAAGTAATTTTCATAGCAACTCCATAAACCTTGATTTCAAGATTTTGAATTATTTCTATGCATTTCACTTTAGCATGATTTGCAAGCCTAATTCGAAAACCGGATCCTGCCACTATTCGAAGTCCAAACTGTTCTACACATGCTTGGGTAATCACACTGACTTGTGCTCCTCCATCTATGTATGCCTCTCCTATATTTTGATTTTTGTACCAAGCATAAACTATAGGACAAATATCTGGTAACTCCTCTACACTCAAAACTCTTACAGTACCTTTTTTTCTTTCTCTCCCTTTTGGATTTACTAATTTCTTCCATTGTCCTCTCATCCTAGGGCACAACTCCATCAACTAAGCAAAAGATATATCTGCTTTCCTACCCATCATATATTTCTTTAGATCATAGTCACTTTCTCCTTCTCCCAAAGGAATATCAGTAGCATGATAATGTTTTCTAGGCGCTCTCGATTTATTTTCTTCTTTCTTCTCTTTCTTCTCTCCTCTCTTTGTTTTTCTCCCTCTTTCCTCACCAGCCTTACTAGTTTCAGGTTCATCTCTCTCAGCATCTCTTCTTCTTTTAATTGCAGGCATAACATCAACAGTTTGATTTTCCTTTTTTTTTTATTTTCTAAAAGAATAAAATTTACGGCCCTTTTCCCTTTCTCTTCCTCATTTAACTTAGATTCTTGAGAAGTAGAATCATTTTTTATTTCTATCCCAAAATCATTCTGTCTGTTAGGCAAATTTTGAGGTAAAGGATGCATATCCCCCCTTGCTTTAGGTGGATATGGACAGTTTGTACTTATATGACCTATTTCTCCACATGAATAACAAGTTACCATTGGTCTACGAAAATATCATCTACCATTTCCTCCTCTTCCCGCTCTCAAATTTTCTTGATTTGGTTGTCCTATTAGTCCTCCATTGTCTCTTCCTAAGGATCGACCTCTCAACGCTCCTAGTCTCATGTTTTGCATTTGTCCAAATAATTGATCTTCAACTTCTGGTGCTAGTTGAGCATTTTGTCTTGCTAAAACTTGATAATTTTGTTCGTCTCTTTGCCAAGTTTGGTCTCTATTGTCTATAGGTGTTCTAAATGACTCTCTTTTTTTAATTTTCTCAAATTTTCTCTCTTTTTCTATAGCAATCATTACAGCTTCATCAAAAGTACTGGGTTCTTTGATTTCCAATTTTGTCCTCATCTCTCCCTACAAATTTTCAATGAAATTTTTAATTTTCAACATTTCCGGGGCTCTCTCTCCTGGGCCTAAAGATACATTCCAACGATCCCAAAGTCTAGCGTACTCTATGGCAAAAAATTCTATGGTCTGGTCTTCTCTGTTTTGGCAAGTTTCTATTTTTCTCCAAAGGTCATGGGAAGTCTCAGTTTCTTTGAAACGGCCAAGGAACGCCTGTTTAGTTGCTTCATATTCCATAGGATTAGGAGGATTTCTTCGTCTAAGGTTCTTTTCATAATCTTCAAACCAATTACGACCTTCATCTAACAATTGAAATTTCAGAATTTGGAGTTTCAGAGTTGAGTCATTTATTCGCTGGATAATACATCCAAGCTCCAGTTTTTCGAGAAATCGCTGAGGATCCTCTCCCTTTTTACCATAAAATTTAGGAAAAGAACTAGCCATCTAAAAAAACGATTACAAACAAGAAATCAATCCACAAATCACGAACAAAGTCAAAAATTTCGGCACTCCTTAGCGGGAACACCAAAAAAGAGAAGTTACGCGAGCGGTGATTGAGAACAAGCCTCACTCACAACCCGATAACGAGATGTTAAGGAGTACCGGTTAGGGTTATTGAATTTGTTGAATGCACAACACAACTTGGAAAATTAAAATATTCGACGAAACACCACGAACCACACAAGACAACTCACAATGAAAGTATCAAAATTTTGACAACAAACCAAGTGAACTATATTCTCATACCTTAATAGCCTTGAGCCGAGGCTTGGCACCACAAAGTCTAACTTCTTCCACTTCGACATTAGCATGTCGAAAAGTATCCTCTCGCATGCGACCCTCCTCTCACATCTCTCACAAGATGACAAGAAGATTCAAGGGAAGGGCCCCTAACTCTCCACTCTCCTCTCCTTTTATAGTTTTTTTACATTCTTCTCACGTTGGAAATGCTTTTGCTTTCCCAAAAAGCCTTAGGTTTTTTATGCCTTTCAAACTTAATGCAATTTTAATGTCTTTAACGTTTATGGCTTTGACGTTTAGGATATTAAAAGCTTAGGAAGATTTAAAGCCTTTAAAGCTTTTTACTTCATGCATTAAGTTAACGCTACCACTGCTTTGTCACGCCCTTCTTCTTCTTGTCTTCCTTTGTTGCTTCTTCTTCATCTGTGTCTTCCCGCCTTCAGTTAGCCGTCATCGTCCATCGCTTATGCTCAGAATATTGCACCATGTCATTGCATGTTGCCTTTTCTTCGTCTCCCTGCGTAGCTTCATTGCATCACATTTCTTCTCTTCCAAGATAATCCGATTTGCCAGACTCTTGAAGATGATGATTTCTCTCCTTCCTCCTTTGTTTTCTAAAGAGCTTTGCTACTTCGTCATCTTCATCATGACCCGTTCTCTTCGTTGCAATCTGATCTCTCAGGCTAGTCATTTGACTAACATCACTACACTCTTTCTCCGTCCTCGCATAGAGATGGCTTCCTTCAACATGTTGCATCCCTTCGTCACCTCTGTTAGACACAGCAACCTTCACCGAACACTTGAAGTTAACTTTTGCTTGTTCCATCCTTCGAAGTCGCAGAGCTCGTCGGTTGATTATCTTCAATTCTGTTTGCCTGCAACAAAGCTCGTCGTCCACGTCTTCGACTCCCCGTTGCGGTCATCCTTGTCTTCACTCTGAGCTCACCGAAATCCCTTCGTTCGTTCATCAGCTTCCTTTCTTCATTATTGTGAGGGTGATCTTCTGACATGTTGATTTTGTTATTTTCTGCAGATCAGAGTCGTCGATGACTTCCTTTGTCTTTAGCCGAGCTCACCAATGCTTTGTTCCTTCATCCTTCATCTTCTCATCCTTTTGCTATCGTCTTCACTCCCGCCCGTCCGCTTCGTCATGGTCTTAGATTCTTGTCTTCTGCACAGCTGCTTTGTCCATGCCTTCGTTACCCCGTTTCCAGCAATGTCTACCGACTTCTTGTGCTGTCTGCAGAGCTTATCAATGTCTCCCCCTTCGTCCTGCGTCCTCTTTTACTTTTATCTTCTTCTTTAGCTACCTCATGACCTCATCTTCTTCATTTTTTGTCTCTCCTCCCGTTTCTTCGTTTAGCAATAGCTTCGTCCTCCATCTTCGTTTATAGATCTTCTTCTCTGCCTTGATTGTCGTGTTCATTCCTGCCTGCCAACTTCACTACCGCCTCCGTATGCTGAACTCACCTCCTTAAGCTTGGCTCCCAATTTTGTAGCCAAGACATGGCTAAACGGCATCAGCTCCTCTGATATAGCCGCTGACATAGGAGGGATTTCTTTCTGTTCAGACAACTTTGAGTCTAAAGAAGGTAAATCTACATCATCTCCAAGCAGAATGTAGCACGAAACCCCCCTATCCAACAAAAGGCCTAGGATCCTATTGTTATGAGCAACATCATTTACAAACATAGTCTTCACCAAATCTTACCCTAAGCATCGTTTTTTATCCTTAAGGTGTGAGCTGTGCAATTCATGCGCCAAGGCCAAAGGAATTCTTGAGGGAAAAGACAAGGCCAGCAAGTACAACAATTGTTGATGAGAAAGCATTGGGAGATAATTCATTGTTGCCCTCCTTATGGCAACCTCCTTTGCTACTTCAAGCCAAGTAGGACTTGCAAAATTCGCAGCTTCTCCACAATTAAAACCGAGACTAAAACCGAGGTGGTAAGCCCTTGGAAATGTTACAACAAAATCTCCTGCATTTTGGACTAGCCCAATCTCATGCACCACCTCTTCTAGAGCTAGAGCTGCGTCTCCTGGAATAGTATACCAGGTCTTTGGGGCTCCCGTTGACATTCTTGGAAATTTCAAAATGAATCTGTATTTTCATGCAATGTGCCCTAGCAGGAATATGCTATGGAAGAGAACTCCGTGCGCAATCAAAAAACGATTTGAAAAATTATCCAATGTTGGATCCATGCTATGCAACCAATCAATCGATGCTACACACAGAAATAATATATGCATTGAAGAAATTGTGCCTAGTCTATCCACATGTCATCGTGCGTCATGCAAAATGCAAACAGAATTTCTTGATTAATTTAAAATTCCTTATCCTCACCTCTCAATTCTCATAAAAAAAGATATGATATACTCCGCTTCACCCATCCAAAATCTCACAATCACTCTAGAAAATGATGGTCCTCAAGATGTTGACCAAATATGAACAACCATTCTCACAATTGGTGGCGTCCTTCACGACCCTCTAACTCACCCAACCTCCTTACACACTCAACCAGAGGTTCCTAACTTTGTGATGAAAATCTCAAATATCGTGCGTGCAAGAAATGTGCGTGCTCAATGACAGATGCTCTCTCATATGCGGATGCATCTAAAATTTATTGCATATAGCTGCAGCAGACCTCATGCCATGCTAGTGCATCCCAACCCATGGCATGGAAGTATTTGATAAGAACAGGACGATCCCGGAGTGCAGTGCATCAACAAGTGCAATGTGAAGTGCACGTGACCCATTATCCTTGTGATGTGCAAAAGTCTCGATAAGAAAACATACCTAGCTCCTCAATGTTCAGTAGCTATTGATAAACACAAGCTTCATCCTATTCAGAAAAATACCAAGGTCGACCAAGGCTATCAAGTTTCACACTCAGCAAATCAAACAAAATGATAGAAACAAATCCTAGGCTAGACAAACACAAGAAATCCAACTACAAAACATAAAAGCAAACTGTTATGCAAACAACTAAGCTAGCAGAAATCAAACGACTAGGGCTTTTCAGTTTTTAGAAAAACATTTGACACCATATACTGTTAGATATGATCAATGCCCCACCCTCATTAGGTGCTACCAATGATCCATGGTGCTCAAAGTTGTAAGGCCCCCATTATGAGGAGAAGCCAAATGTGAGCCCGGACATTGGTTGAGTCCTGACTTGTATATCAGATGAGGTCTATGTGACCGGATGGCAAAAAGGTGACTGTTGTGGGTCTAATCTTTGGGTTAGACGGAGTGGTTAAGCTGGTAGCAACTCGAGGCACATTGCATTGAGTTGCGTGGTAAGGGAGTTAAAAGGGGCCCCTATTGTGGGGTCCGGGGGCCGCGAAAGCGGCCCCTGGCTGGGGGGTCCCAGGGGGGCCAGCGGCCCCCCTGGCGGGGGTCCGGGGGTAGCGCCCCCGGCCCGATGGTAAAGGAAATATTCCCTAGAATATTCCCTGGCCGACTAGTGGAGGCTCATATGGTAGGTCCGACCTAACGACCTTCGTGGGCTATAAAAGCTAAACCCCTTCGCAGCCATCATTTACTCATCTTTCACCCAGTCAGAGTTGTTGTTCCAGCTAGCATTAAGCTCTTCACCTATCTTCTGTCTAGATCGCCATCTAAGCTTCACATAGTGGAAGCGCACGGGTGGACAGAGCCATCTTTGTATCAGTTGTTTGAAGTTAAAGAAGTTACTGATTCTCCTCTTATCTGTTGTGTACTCTCTATCTCTTTCTCAGATTCTGTTCGCTGCGCCATGTAATATTTTACATGGTATCAGAGCCCAGGGGGCTCTAGAGATCGGAGAGCGTGCAAGAGGCAAAGGCTTCAACAGCAAAGAGAAACGATGTCGACTCCGGGAAGCAGTTCTGGCGCATCAGAAAGCGGTGCAGGAGGTGGTGCTGCTGTACCGGCTATTCAAACACTGAGGATTCGTCCACCAACCTTCAGCGAAGGCAAGTTAGATGATACAAACTACACCTTGTGGAAGTTCAAAATTACAACTATCCTTGATTCTTATGAGCTTTTGGAGACTGTGCTGGGGACTGACACAGAACCACAGCCTACCCCCGACCCATCAAATCCTAGTGTGATGATTCCTCCGAATGCAGATCTTCTACGAGCTTGGAAACGAAGGAATGCAGATGCATTGTGTGCCTTAGTTACAAGCTGTTCTGACAGTGTTTTGACTCTGATTCAGCATACAACCAAAGCGTCAGAGGCTTGGAATGTACTAAGGAGTCAGTATGAAACAGAAACCAAACAAGGATTCAAAACTTGGAGAATCAACTAGCAGCGGAGAAGTTTGCTGAAGGAGAGACGGTTGAAGCATTCATCACTCGGATTAAGAATCTGCACGACCAGATGGCTGGCGCTGGGATACAAAAGACTAGCGAAGAGCTAGCTCGGAGGTGTCTTCGGATTTGTCCACAAAAGTTTGATGGACTAGTAACTGCCCTTAATACTCAGGTGAGACCTCAAGCTTTGACTTTTGAGGAGTTTTGTGCATTATTAATGGAGGAGGAGTTGAGGCTGAAAGCCCGAGAAGGAAGCAACAATGGAGATGCTGCATTCTCTGCCAATGCAAAAGGCAAAGGTGTTTCCTCCACCAAAAATGATGGTGACAAAAAGAAGAAGGGCGGCAAGAAGAAGTTTCAAGGAGAGTGCTTCTACTGTAGGAAGAAAGGACATGCAATTGCAGATTGTCGTGTCAAGAAGGCAGATGAAAAGAATGGTACCCTTAAAAGTAAAGGGAAAGAGACAGCCAATACGGCTGAAGCAGAGTTGGAATTATTCATGGCGACCATTGAGGAAGTGTGCTCCTTGGCGCAAGAAGAATCTACCACTGACTCTTGGGTGTTGGATAGTGGGGCCTCCCGTCACATGACCAACAAGAAAGGTCTATACAGTTCTATGCAGCCTCTACAAGAATCCATCACTGTGACGGTTGGAAATGATGCTAAATGCCCTGCTGCGGGCATAGGTACTATTTCTTTTGTTGCTGCAAATGGTGAAGTCAAAAAGCTTTCAAATGTGTTGTATGTTCCCGAAATCAGGAGAAATCTCTTATCAGTTGCTGCCATAACTGATCTTGGTCATGAAGTGAGATTCAAGAAGGCAGGTGCAGAAATTATTGATAGTGCTGGCACAATTGTTGGCAAAGGAGAAAGAAGGAACAACTTGTATGAGCTAAGTGCTCTTACAGCCACCGCTGGAGTGGGCACAAGTAAGCTTTGGCATGAAAGGTTTGGACACATCGGATTTGCAGTATTGAAGGAGATGCAAAAGCAAGGTATGGTTGCTCACCTACCTACAATAACTGAATTGAAGGAACCATGTGAAGCTTGTATGATGGGCAAGCAACAAAGAAAGGCATTTCCACAAGAAAGCAAGAATAGAGCACAGGCTTCTCTAGAGTTGGTGCGTGCTGACTTGTGTGGTAAGATGCCTACACAGGCCTTGGGGGGATCTTCTTATTTTATGTTGATTGTCGACGACTACAGTAGGAAGATGTGGGTGTACTTCCTTCGTGATAAGGCTCAAGCTTTTGGTAAGTTTAAAGAATGGCTAATACTTGTTGAGAATGAAACAGGGAAAAGTGTGAAGAAATTTAGAACAGATGGTGGTGGTGAGTTCAACTCAAAGGAGTTTGAAGGTTTTTGCAAGAGCAAAGGGATCAAGCGTCAATTGACGACGCGTCACACACCTCAGCAGAACGGTGTTGTGGAACGTAGGAATCGCACCATTGTGGAGATGGCAAGATGCATGCTAAAGGGCAAGGGATTGCCTAACCATTTTTGGGCTGAAGCTGTTAATACTGCAGTCTACATTCTAAATCGGAGCTATACAAAGGCTCTCAAGGGAAAAACACCTCATGAGGCTTACACTGGTAAGAAACCATCTGTTTCACATTTCAGAATTTTTGGATGTGAATGTTATGCACATGTTCCAGATGAGAAGAGAAACAAGTTACAACCAAAAAGCAGAAAATGTATCTTCTTGGGTTATAGTGATGAGCAGAAGGCTTACAAGTTATATGACCAAGAGGCAAAGAAGATCATCGCGAGTCGTGATGTGGTGATCAAGGAGGAGCCGCATACAGTGGAGGAGGAGAAGGCAAGTTCTTCCACTTTATCATCAAGCGAAGAAGTAGTCCATTATGAACCTGTCCCGAGAGCTATCCCTATCCTTAAGGAGGAGGAAGCATCATCTTCAGATGATGAGGAAAAAGTTCACCAACCTGACATCACCCCACCGGAAAAGCCATTGCCGCGCTGGGTGAAGCAGCTCTATGACCACAATAATTCTATGCCTGCATCTGTTGAGGAGAAGGCAGACGGACCAAGGAGGTCTCAGAGAATAGAGGAGCAAAGGAGGGCTTCTGCTCACATAGTCAATATGGCCTTGATGGTTGAGATTATGAGAGAAGTAAAGGAGCCAACTGACTTAGAAGAAGCACTTGCAGATCCATCATGGAAGGCTGCTATGCAGGCGGAGTATGACAGCATAATGAAGAATGACACTTGGGAGCTAGTGGATCGACCAGCAAAGCGGAAGGTTATTGGCACCAAGTGGATCTGGAAGGTAAAGTACAAGGCTGATGGTACCTTAGAAAAGTACAAAGCTAGACTGGTTGCCCAAGGATTTTCACAAGTTGAAGGGTTTGATTTTCAAGAGTCATTTGCCCCAACTGCCAGAATGACCACTATTCGCACAGTACTTGCAGTGGCTGCCCACAAGAAGTGGCCAGTGTACCAAATGGATGTTAAGTCAGCGTTCTTAAATGGTGACCTCAAGGAGGAGGTGTACGTGACTCAGTCACCAGGGTTTGAGGCCCCCCATTCTGAGAACAAAGTGTGTAAACTGAAGAAGGCATTGTATGGGCTGAAACAAGCCCCCAGAGCATGGTACCAGCGGATAGATAGGTTCTTTTTAAACCTAAACTTCAAAAGATGTGCCTCAGATGCTAACTTGTATGTTTACAGGGATGGTAAAAAGTCTGTAGTGATTGTCCTATATGTGGACGACCTTCTTATTACAGGTGACTATGAAGATATGATCAACCAAACTCGAAAGGCTTTGAGTTCTGAGTTTGAAATGACAGACTTGGGCTTGCTACACTATTGTTTGGGGATTAAAGTCTGGCAAGAGCCAGGAAAGATCTTCATCTCTCAGAAGAAGTATGCATGGGAGATCTTGAAGGCATTTGGCATGACCGAGTGCAAGGAGATAGCTACACCTATGGAGGTGAATGCAAAGTTATCCATCGAGGATACATCAGCACTAGCAGACATTGGGAGGTATAGGAGGTTGGTCGGTAGTCTGATCTACTTGTGTAACACCAGACCAGATATCAGTTTTGCTGTTGGTGTTTTGAGCAGGTTCTCAAACAAACCTCATGAGAGTCATTGGAAGGCTGGGATGCGGGTGCTCAGATACTTGAAGAAAACTCTTGACTATGGTATCACATACAGTTTCGGAACTTCTCTTATGGGGAACTGTGACTCAGATTGGGCAGGAGACATTGATTCCAGGAAGTCAGTTTCTGGTTATTGTTTCTCTTTGGGTTCAGGAATTTTCTCTTGGATTAGTAAGAAGCAACCAACAGTGGCATTGTCTTCTACCGAAGTAGAGTACAAGGCAACTTGTTTTGCTGCATGTGAGGCCGTATGGTTGAGAAGGATTCTATGGCATATGGGAGTGTAGGATGAAGAACCAACTGTGCTGAGATGTGACAATCAGAGTTGCATCGCCATTGCCAAAAATCCAGTGTTTCATGCACGCACCAAACATATAGAGATCCAGTATCACTATGTGCGTGATTTGATGGAGGATGGGATAGTGGAATTGGTCTACTGTCCAACAGAGGAGAATGGAGCAGATA
This sequence comes from Lygodium microphyllum, assembly GCF_053477565.2. Classification (NCBI taxonomy): domain Eukaryota; kingdom Viridiplantae; phylum Streptophyta; class Polypodiopsida; order Schizaeales; family Lygodiaceae; genus Lygodium; species Lygodium microphyllum. The sequence goes on along the minus strand of NC_141135.1, from coordinate 167,920,637 downwards.
TCTTCACCAAAGCACTTACGAAGGATCTGCTTCAAGTTCATCTTCAGAGACTCGGCATTGGGCCGAGGAGATAGTTCACCTATGGGTGGACATTGAGGGGGGGTGTTAGATATGATCAATGCCCCACCCTCATTAGGTGCTACCAATGATCCATGGTGCTCAAAGTTGTAAGGTCCCCATTATGAGGAGAAGCCAAATGTGAGCCCGGACATTGGTTGAGTCCTGACTTGTATATCAGATGAGGTCTATGTGACCGGATGGCAAAAAGGTGACTGTTGTGGGTCTAATCTTTGGGTTAGACGGAGTGGTTAAGCTGGTAGCAACTCGAGGTACATTGCATTGAGTTGCGTGGTAAGGGAGTGTCCCTAGAATATTCCCTGGCCGACTAGTGGAGGTTCATATGGTAGGTCCGACCTAACAACCTTCGCGGGCTATAAAAGCTAAACCCCTTCGCATCCATCATTTACTCATCTTTCACCCAGTCAGAGTTGTTGTTCCAGCTAGCCTTAAGCTCTTCACCTATCTTCTGTCTAGATCGCCATCTAAGCTTCACATAGTGGAAGCGCACGGGTGGACAGAGCCATCTTTGTATCAGTTGTTTGAAGTTAAAGAAGTTACTGATTCTCCTCTTATCTGTTGTGTACTCTCTATCTCTTTCTCAGATTCTGTTCGCTGCGCCGTGTAATATTTTACATATACAGGTGCACAGGTTACAAATTTTAGATTTGTAAGTTCAAAGGTGTTTACCAGTGAATAAATACAAGGTTTATTTGCAAACTGGTTGCAGATTGCATGTATTGTTGAGCAGACAGTGAAAAAGGCTGTCTGGTGTATTGCTGTGCACTAGAGGTCGAGGGTTGTAGAAGATTTGCTTGCTGTTCGATATTAGTTTTGTGATAATGGTAGAGAACAGTGGAAACCCCATCATTGAGAAGCTCGACAAGAATGACTACCCTTCATGGAAGTTCTGTGTCACGAACTTCCTTATTGGAAAAGGCCTCTACGACTTTGTTTCAGGTGAAGAAAAGGAGCCGGAGGTGAGTGATCCTCCAATTGCAAAAGAGACAAAGGCACGGAAGGAATGGAATGCAAAAGACAAAAATGTCATGTATTGGCTGTTTGCAGTAATTGACAATAATATGCTGGGACATATTAGAAATGCAGAGAATTCATATGCAGCTTGGACCATACTTGAAAGTATGTTTTTCGTAAATACAAAGGCACGAAAGATTCAACTCAAGCAAGAGTTGAATACATTGAAGAAAGGGAAGATGCCTATCAATGAGTATGCATTGAAGATAAGGAGCATTGCAGATGCCTTGGCAGTGATTGATGCAATGCCCAATGATGATGATTTGGTGTCGTCTATCTTGGGTGGACTTAACAATGAAAAGGCTTGGAAGTCATTTGTAACTTCCGTATATGTCAGAAAGCCATTTCCAGATTTCGATGAGTTGGTCTCCCTTATGATCACTGAAGAGATCAACATGCAGAGTGAGACATCTGAAAAAAGTGGTGAACAGGTCCAAGCTTTCTACTCCAGTTCAGGAAGGGGACGTGGTAGGTCCTCTTCAAGAGGCCGCGGTACAGGACGTGGTAGTGACAACCAACAAAATAGATTGAATCAGTAATTTGGCGATATGCAGGTTTCAGGAGGTCATGGTAACTTTTGAGGTAGGGGGAGATTTAGAGAAAGAGGTGGATGGTAGAACAGAGGTTTTAACAACTCTGGTATTGTGTGTCACTATTGTGGCAAAACAGGTCATATTGTAGCCCAATGTTATGCTAAGAAAGATGATATTCGCAGTGGTAAGTTGCAGCAAGGAAACTATGCATTGACTTCACGATAGAATGAAGAAAAAAATGAACGTATGTTTGTTATGTATCATATGCTAAATGCTGTTACAGGAAAGGGAACACATGATGATGTTTGGTATGTTGATTCAGGTGCATCCAATCATATGACCAGCCATGCAGAATGGTTTGGAGAGATGTAGGATTTGCAACATACAGGTTATGTGCAGACGGGTGATGATTCATGCCACCCAATCTCACACATTGGAAAAGTTCCCTTGTCCTTGCATGATGGTTGTCAGTCGGTCAGATGGTAAAGCAAGGGCTGCAAGTCAGATTTAATGCAAAGGGCTGCTTTGTAAAAGACTTTAATGACAAGTGCAGGTTGGTTGCAAAGGGAAGTAGATTTGGATGTATGTTTACTCTGGATGCTGGAATTCCTACTATGAATGCTGCTATGTATGCTAAAGGAAAAGGTGTTGTTGCAAATATTGAAATTTGGCACAAACGCATTGGACATGCAAATATACAAAGGCTGAAATTAATGCAGTGCAAAGGGTTGGTTACATGTTTGCCTACATTTAGAATTGCAGAATTTCACAAGGTATGCGAAGCATGTCAGTTTGGTAAGCAGGCAAGACAACCCTTTTCACATGACAAAGATGTAAGCAGAAATGTCCTTGATGTTGTGCATACAGATATTTGGGGGCCTACACAAAATGTATCTCTTGGAGGCAGTTCATACTTTGTCACATTCATTGATGATTGTTCTAGAAAGCTATGGGTATATTTTATGAAGGAAAAGAGTGAAGTGTTTGAGCACTTTAGAACTTTCAAGGCTGTAGTTGAAAGAGAAACATGCTTGAAAGTAAAGTGCTTGAGGTCAGATGGAGGGGGAAAGTACCTCTCGAATGAGTTCAGTGATTTTCTGAGGTCTCATGGGATAAAGAGACAGTTCACATGCAGGTATACCCCACAGCAAAATGGGGTTGCAAAAAGGAAAAACATGCATATTGCAGAAGTTGCATGCGCCTTGATGGCTAAAAAGAATATGCCTAAGAATTTTTGGTCTGAGGCTGTTCATACTGCTATTTATATTATGAACAGAACTCCCACAGCTGCAGTTCATGGTATGACCCCTTAAGAATGCTTTACTAGCAAGAAGTCTGATGTATCGCACTTGAAGGTATTTGGCTGTGTTGCATATGTTCATGTGCCAGATGAGCTACGAAAGAAGCTTGATCCAAAGGCAGAAAAATGTGTCTTTATTGGATACTCTTTAGAGCAGAAAGGGTATCACTATTATAACCTTATCACATGTAAGTTCAGAGTGAGCAGGGACATCATCTTTGATGAAATGAGCAGTTGGTATGCATCTAGTGGTGATGCATTGGATGATGATGATGATCATGACACTCATGTGCAAGCTGAAAAGCAAGAATCACAGACTCTTAGTGGACTAGAGACATCATCTGGTAGTCCTTGGCCTGGGAGACTAAGGAGTAGCTCTACATCTTCAGGTGCATCTAGTAGCACTACAGGTAAAGACAAAGGAAAGAATAAAATGTCAGATGGCATTGATGGAGTTTTTGATGGAGACTCCACTGGCTCAGAGAGCTTGGATGATGAGCTTGGTATTCCTTCTGTCAGGTTACCAGGCGTACAGAGAGCTCATAGTAATGTAAAGGCTCCATTGAGTGATCCGATGGTACACAGATCTAGTAGGGTCAGATACCCTGTTAAAAGATTTGGTTTTGAAGGTTATGCAGCTCACCATTATGCTTATATTGTGAAACTAGTTGAGGATGTTGAGCCCACTTATTTTGAGGATGCTATTGGTCATACTCATTGGGATGTAGCAATGGATGAGGAGATGGCTGCATTAGAGGCCAATAAGACTTGGGATCTAGTATCATTGCCGAAGGGGAAGAAAGCTATTGTATGTAAGTGTGTTTATAAGATTAAGCACAATGCAAATGGTTCTATTAGTAGGTACAAAACTAGGCTGGTTACAAAAGGCTATGCCCAGACACATGGCATAGATTATGAAGAAACCTTCAGTCCAGTTGCTAGGGTGGCAACTGTCAGATGTGTGATTGCTTTGGCAGCAACCAAAGGTTGGAGGTTGCAGCAAATGGATGTGAAGAATGCCTTCTTGCATGGTGATTTGTAGAAAGAAGTGTATATGGATCAACTAGCAGGTTATGAAGATTTAGAGCATCCCATGTATGTGCGCAAGTTGAAGAAGGCGCTCTATGGGCTCAAGCAATCACCTAGAGCACGGTCTGACAAGATCAGAGAGTATCTTGTCAATGTTGGCTTTTATGTTTTTGATGTTGATCACTCACTTTATGTGAGAAAGGGAGATGCAGGTTTGGTCATCATAGTCAGATAGTGGGATTGCTGAAGTCAAGTACTTTTTGAAGAAGTTTGAGATGAAGGATTTAGGTGAGCTAATATACTTCCTTGGCATTGAGGTGATCAGATGTGATGATGGTATATGGATATTCCAAAGACAGTATGGCTTGGATATGTTGTCCAAGTATGGTATGACAGCATGCAAGCCACTTTCAGTTCCGTTGGAGCAGAATGTAAAGTTGAGTGCTGATGTTGGGGATGAGATAGAAGACCCTACTATGTTCAGGAGAATAGTGGGGAGTTTGATCTACATGACCATTACAAGGCCAGACTTGAGCTACGCTATTGGTCTTGTGAGTTAGTTTATGCAAGTACTTAGAAAGCCACATTTGGATGTAGTCAAACGCATATTGAGATATGCGAAGTCCACATTACATTATGGACTTTTCTATGAGTCAGGTATAAATGTACAGGTGTTTGGATACACAGATGCAGATTGGGCTGGTAGTATGTCTAATAGAAGATCTACCAACGGATACATGTTCTCTCTTGGTAGTGCAGCAGTTACTTGGAGCAGCAAAAGCAATCTACAGTTGCTTTGTCGAGTACAGAGGCTGAGTATAGAGGTGCCGCTGTTGCAGCATGTGAGGTAGTATGGCTGCAAAAGTTATTGGCTGATTTAGATGTGCAGGTGGAAGGTCTAGTTGTCATTTATTGTGACAACATGAGCAGTATACAGTTGGCTAGGAACCCTGTGTTCCATGTCAGGACAAAACATATTGAGGTACACTATCACTTTGTGAGAGAGAAGGTACTAGCAGGTGAGATTGACTTGGTATATGTCAGCACACAAGATCAGATAGCTGACATCTTCACGAAGGCATTGGGTACAGAGAAGCTTCAAAAGTTTCGAAGCTTACTTGGAGTTGCAGAGATGCAGTTGAGCTTGAGGGGGAGTGTTGAGATGACAAGCTCAACACATGCGGACATTAATGATGGACTGCCTGGTTAGATGGGTCCACACGTCTACACTTAGCACATCAGTGGTCATTATGACTCTCATATGGCCACTGACTCATTACTTATTATATTCAGGTTGTTACACCTATTTACAGCTAGCATAGTTAGTCGACTAGTGTAGTCGGTTATGCATTGTTTGACTTAGTAGGCCACTTTCCTTTATGTTGTATCTTATCTATACTTTGTGTATATTGTAAAATGTGTGGAAGAAGAAGAAGAAACTAGCAAGAAAACGTTTTCTCCTTGTGCATTCTGTGTGTGTTTGGCGCAGCATCTTGAGCAAGTCCCCCCACCATGCGATTCTTGACAGTCTAAAATTGAAAATCAATTGAAAGTAATTTACATATTTCCTTCTAATAATGGTATGATTCTTGGAAGATAGTATTTTCTTTAAGAATACTTTAAGAAACAAGTTAATTGGGGTTGTTACCTAGTTATGAGATAGTACTTGAAGATGTGTTTAAAATGTATAGAATATGATTTCTCACTTTGGTTTTTGAATATAGAATACAATTTTAGGAAGGTTCGAATAGAATAGCTTAGTACCTTTATCGACTTTTGTGAACGATCAACTATGTTTTGATTACATAATGCATTATATGTATAGTCCTTGATAAAATTGATATATGTCCTTAGGGTCTACTGATTCTAGTGTCTTTGTAGGTGCGATTGGGATGACAACTAGGTCTTGAATTGTCGACACTTGTAATATGCATTACATGATAAGGTTCTTACCTTCATTCTTTGTATGGATGCAAGTAACAGCTCAACCCTTCACCCACTCAAGCCCAAAAAGACTACCCCATGGGCTTCTTTTCAACAAAGTTAACTTTCCTTATGACAAATGCAACTTTCTTTACTCATACTTTTCAAAGAAAATTGAAAATATGTATTTACCCAAAGTAATAATGTACTTGTTGCATTTTGATAAAATTCAATACTGGTGCGCAGATCGGTCGCAGATAGCTCACGTAGTGAATCCCTGAAGGTCCCCAAGAACAATGAACTCTACCTTTTTGCACAAAAAACAATGTAAAAGCATGCACGACAAGAGGCAAGAGACAAATTGGGTTCAATCTCCCCCATGCCTTGTGTGAGCGCTTCACAAAGCACGTATTTAATGTATATTTCCAATCTTCATGCTCAATAATAGCCCAATTACAAAAATATGACAAGCTTTTAGCTTTTGAGTTTGCTTTCTACAAAAATAGAAAAATAAAGCTAATGGACGGTGCCCATAGAGTCTGGCACGCCCAATCTCAATGTCCAAATAGAAATAACATATCCGGCGTATAGGCATATACAAAATAATAATAATTAATCGATGTCTCAATAGACATAACAAAATATAGGCGTGGCGCCTATCAAAATATAGTCCAAATGTCGAAAACCCGCTAGACTCCAATGCTTTCCTCCGCCACTGCTGCTATCTCTACACATCAACTGAAGCATTCACAATCGTTAGTAAAATAATACAATTAAACCAACAAAAGTGAATACCTAGCAGTCTTCAGCTACATAAATAAATCAACTGGTTAGAAATAAATCCTAACCTTAATTTATTACGAGTGTGCACTCTAAACTCATAAACGTTTATTAATTTAATATGCATTTTGCGGAATCACCCGCTATGGAATCACCCATGTACACACTAAATTAATGAAACGCCCGAAAAGGACAGGCGTCCCCATCAACTTCTCGCACAAAGAATCCTCTTTGTGTATGAGCCCCGGTCATCTAAGTTTACGGAATCCACCGTAAAACCTCACGGAATCCACTGTGGCACGGAATCCACCGTGGAATATGCCTCCTGGCATCATACCCCCGGGGTGGGATAGCAATTGACCTCAATTGCTATTAGCTCAATGTGGAGCTAACAGAGTGGGGAAAGCATTTAAGTCTCTAGCGTGCATCCATTGTGCTTCCTCTACAGGATGGTTCTTGAATTTTACTAGATATCTAGAATACCTTCGGCCAGTTCTAATGGTCATGTAGTTAGTGTCTATGATGGCTTCTGGTTCAAGTATTTCAGTCTCTACCTCTAATAAAGGTGGGTTTTCATAGACAGGGTGGATAGGTAATTGGCCTCTAAATGGTCTCAATAAACTAATGTGAAATGTATTATGAATTTTCCAATGAGATGGCAATTCTAACTTGAATGCATTATCATTAATCTTATGAATGATTCTAAATGGTCCATAGAATCTAGGAGCTAATTTGACAACTGGATGTCTATCTACACTTTGCAGTCTACGCTTTTCTATTCTAAGCCAAACATAATCATCAACTTTGAAATTCATGGCTTGTCTTTTCTTGTTGGCTTGTTTGGTATATGATTGTTGGGCTTTAGCAATCATATCCTTAACCTCATCAAAAATACTATTATGCATAGTAGTAATATCATCAGCAGTCTGAATTCTATTAGACAAAGATGCAATAGGTGTAGATAATCTATATCCATAAATAACTTCAAAAGGTGCTTTCTTTATAGATGTGTGCGGTGTATTGTTGTATGCAAACTATAATAAATGTAAATGAGTATCCCATGTCTGAGGTTTAGAGATAGTGTATGCACGTAAAACATCTAAAATAGTGCTATTTGTGGCTTCTGTTTGTCCATTTGTTTCTGGATGAAATGCAGATGAGAAATCAATCTTTGTGCCTAGATTTGCAAACAGTGTAATCCAAAAATTATTACAAAATCTAGAATCACGATCTGAAATAATCACTTTTGGCAATCTATGGTTAGTAAAAACAGTTTTAAAAAATAACTGTGCTACTTGTGATGCTGTTAAAGTTTTCTTACATGCAATGAAATATGCTTGCTTACTAAATCTATCTACAATTGTCCAAATCATGTCATGGTTAGATTTAGTATTTGGCAAACCAGTAATGAAATCCATAGATATATTTCCCAAGGTTTAGATGGAATAAACAAAGGCATTAATAATCCATACTGTTTACCATGATGTCTCTTTATTCGTTGACAAATCAAACATTCAGAAACGAAATTAGATACATCTGCATCCATATGCGGCCAATAAAAATCTTCAGTTAACATGCGTAATGTAGAAATGATACCTCTATGACCTTGATATGGGGGACAATGAATTTCATTCAAAATAAAAGATCGGAATGGAATAGTAACACACAGTCTCTTTTCAAAGAACATAAATCCATCATTATATGACAATGAATCAACAGGAATGAAATTATTGTGAACTAATTTTTGCCAATCAGAATGAAAAGTAATATCCTGGTGATATGTGTCTTTCATAGCAATCAAAGAATCAAAAGATATGATAGAAATATTATGAATTGCAGGTCTTCTACTCAATGCATCAGCAACTACATTTTCTTTTCCAGGTTGGTATTGAATGATAGGATGAAAACTTTGAATGAAGGAAGCCCATTTGATGTGACGGTCAGAAATTTGGGGTTGGCTAAGTAGATGTCTAATGCTTTGCTGGTCGGTCTTTATCATGAATTCTGAACCCATTAAATAATGCTTCCATTGTTTTAATGCTTGTACAACTGCTAATAGTTCTTTGTCATAAGTGGAATATTTGAGCTCAGAGGGTTTCAGCTTAGAACTAGAATATGCTATTGGATGGTTGTCTTGCATTAATACGGCTCCTATTCCTGATCCGCTAGCATCGGTCACAACTAGAAAGAATGGTCTGTTAAAGTCAGGCAATTGTAGAACAGGGGCATTGGTTAATGCACGTTTAAGTAAGTCAAAGGATTTCTGCTGAGTTTCAGTCCATTGATAAACAATTCCTTTCTTAAGAAGTTTGGTTAATGGTAAAGCAAGTAATGAGAAATTACGTACAAACTTCCTATAGAAACTAGCAAGACCAAGGAATGAGCGTAATTCATGTACATTTTTAGGAATAGGCCAATGCAATATTGCATCAATTTTCTTAGGATCAACTTTAATTCCTTCTTTTGATACAATATGACCTAGATATTCTATTTCTGTCTTAAAGAATTCACTCTTTTCAGGATTTGCAAACAATTGATTTTCTTTCAATAATTGAAAAACTAATGATAAATGCTCATAATGCTCTTTTTTCACTTTGACTGAACACCAAAATATCATCAAAGAAAACAATCAGACAATATTGATATTTCAGAAAAATACGGTTCATCATTCTACTGAAAGTAGCAGGTGCATTAGTTAATCCGAATGGCATGACTAAGAATTCGTAATGGCCAAACTGTGTTCTGAATGCAGTCTTAAATATGTCAGATCTATCTAGCCTCACCTGATGATATCCAGACTTAAGGTCAATTTTACTAAATATAGAAGATCCTTGCAGTTTGTCCATAAGGTCATCAACTCTAGGTATAGGATACCTATTCTTTACAGTGATCTTATTTAATGCTCGGTAGTCAATACACATACAATAGGTATTATTCTTTTTCTTGACTAAGAGTACAGGTGCACCGAATGGAGAACTGCTAGGTCGAATTAAGCCTCTATTTAGTAATTCTTCAACTTGACTCTGGATTTCTTTTTGCTCTATTTGATTGTGCCTATATGGTGCTTTGCAAGGTGGTTGTGTGCCATGAATTAGATCAATCTTATGGTCTTCTGGACGTGAAGGTGGTAAACCTGGTGGTAGGTCTTCTGCAAAACAGTCCTTAAAATATGCAAGAAATTCCTTATGCCTAGGGTGCATATGATTTTCCTTTGCGTGCAATTCATTCACCCAAATGAGATATGATTTAGTATTCTTGCGTAGTGCACGTTTTGCTTGAGTATGCGAAAGCAGTGGAAAAATATGAGATGCATGCATACCATATAATGTAATAGTTTTTCCTTGAAAATTAATATTCATTGTGTGCGTAGAATAATCTATATTTGGATTATGTTGGTGTCTCCATGGCATTCCTAGAATAATGTCACTTGACTGTAATGGGACAACTAATAAATTTCTTCTTTCAATATATGAACCAATTTGAATTTCTAAATCTTGTACTTCTTGTGTGCCATTGTACCTAGTGCCTAAAAATGCAGCTTTTATGCGATAATGCGTAGGTACAGTATGCAATTTTAATTCCTTTACCAATTTTGCTAAAATAAAGTCATGGGTACTACCATCATCATGCAATATAGTTCTTTCCTTTCCATGCACCATACATTTCATAGTCAACAATGAATGTGAAGTAGGCATACCTGGTAAAGTGTCGGAAGTAGTAGTAATATCATCCTCTTCTTCAGTGAAATCCGATATATCCTCATGCTCGTCTTCGTCCATAGCTCCAAGGTAGTTGATATGTGCTGATGGCTTCTTTGAATGACAATTTGCTGCGAGATGCCCTGGCTGGTGACACTTGTAGCATACTATTGGCTTGGCTTTGGTTACATTATTTGCAATGGTTGGAAGTCTGGGTACATTTGGATTTGCTTGTGGAATAGGCTTTGGATTTGGATTGACAGTGGATGGTAATGCAGGTGGTTTAGGTCAATTCTTGCGGAAAGATGGTGATGAGAAACGACCTGGATTAAACCTTCTGAAATTGGAATTGAATTGTTTAGATTCATAATTACCGTTGGCTTGGAATGGCTGTGGTCGTCGATCTCTTCCGCGTAACTTATCTTCAGTGTCGTGAGCTAAGGAGATGGCGTCTTCAAGGGTAGCAGGCTTGAACATGTTCACTTCAGCGTAGTAATGTCCAAGAAGTCCAGACATATACTTCCGCTTATGTGTCGTTTCTGGTACGTCTTCAAGCATGCGTAGCTGTAGGAGTGCATTCCAAAAACGCTCTGTATACTGTGGAATAGGCTCACGATCTCGCTGTTGAAGTAAATCCCATTGTTTGATAGCCTTCTCATGAAATTGCGGTGGAAGGAAATTTTGTATGAACTTCTTCTTGAAATCTTCCCGTGTAGCAGGACATTCTATGCTCTTGCGGACTACAGTCCACCATAGTGATGCTCTGTCTATCAGATGATTAGTAACACACTTGATTTTATCTTTTTCGGGATAAGTTTCCTCATGGAAATAGTCATCAAACTGGCTAATGAATGATAAAACAGTCTTTCCTTCTCGTATACCATTGAAAGTGCGAAACTTGAAACTTCGTTTACTTATCTTGGATTCCTTGCGAATGGTTTGTGCTTCAAGAGTGGCGTCGATGGTACGTCGAATCAAATCTTCAGCTTGAGGTTCTTCTTTGTCGGTGGATGCTCTTTGTAGTTTTGTCAATTGCGCTTGTAATGCTTGCCTAGCCCTTCGCTCTTCTTCCAGTTGTAGCATGATTAGATCCAGCTTTTGTTCCATGGTAGGCTCAGGTAGATCATCTTCAGCCATAGGATCATCCATATGTGGGGTAGTCATCCTGTAAAACTCAACAAACCTTTCTCTCTCAAAATCAGGTTAGCGGGATGAGCGTAGCTCAAATTTGGGGTTACAAGGCTATGTATTTTTGGGTATTTCTTCTTCAATTTTCAGAAATTCTGCAATATTTCTGTCTTCGTTTGCTGAAAGTACTTCAACGAACTTGCAGATAGGTAGAACAGCTTGCTGCGAACAACTTTCCAGTTCAGAGTTTTTGCATATGAACAAGTCTTCTAGGAGTTTTGAGCACTAGTCAGTTCTGATTTAGTCTGACTTGCAGAGTTGCAGACTTAGCAGACTTGCAGAGTTGTTGACTTGCTGAACTTAGGCCGACTTGCAGAACTTGCAGAACTTGATTACCGTCGACTTGCGGAACTTAACTTCAGAAGTGCGAGACCCGGAGTTTGCCAACTTGTCTGCCCTGTGTAACTTGCAGTGGCTTAAGCTTAAGTGATTAAGCTTAAGCTTTAATAGCTTAATGGAGAACTAAACAGGCAGCGTCGATTTCGTGAGGGGGGGCCGTTTTTTCACGTCGTGAAAATTTCGGGTCTCCTCCAGATTAATCGATTTGATTACTTGTTGATAGCCAAGCTTCATAAACTTTCTCTTAAGCTTTTTGAAAGAAATAATGATAAAATTAATGAAGCTTATCTCTGTAACTCCACGACTTGATGATGGAGATGTATGCGTGGTCCTCCGCCTGCAGAGCCTGGTCCTTCGCGATCTGACTGTGGAAACAGGGGTTCTTGATCGCCAGAAGTCTGCCTGTATCGACGGTTCGCGATGAGATTGACTGTAGAGCCCGTTTGTTCCTGGAGCTCCGCCTTCGCCCGAGATTGGTAGCGATTGGAAGCTCTTGATCTCTGCTCCGCTCTGATACCACTGGTGCGTAGATCGGTCACAGATAGCTCACGTAGTGAATCCCTGAAGGTCCCCAAGAACAATGAACTCTACCTTTTTGCACAAAAAACAATGTAAAAGCATGCACGACAAGAGGCAAGAGACAAATTGGGTTCAATCTCCCCCATGCCTTGTGTGAGCGCTTCACAAAGCATGTATTTAATGTATATTTCCAATCTTCATGCTCAATAATAGCCCAATTAAAAAAATATGACAAGCTTTTAGCTTTTGAGTTTGCTTTCTACAAAAATAGAAAAATAAAGCTAATGGACGGTGCCCATAGAGTTTGGCACGCCCAATCTCAATGTCCAAATAGAAATAACATATCCGACGCATAGGCGTATACAAAATAATAATAAATAATCGATGTCTCAATAGACATAACAAAATATAGGCGTGGCGCCTATCAAAATATAGTCCAAATGTCGAATACCCGCTAGACTCCAATGCTTTCCTCCGCCACTGCTGCTATCTCTACACATCAACTGAAGCATTCACAATCGTTAGTAAAATAATACAATTAAACCAACAAAAGTGAATACCTAGCAGTCTTCAGCTACATAAATAAATCAACTGGTTAGAAATAAATCCTAACCTTAATTTATTACGAGTGCGCACTCTAAACTCATAAACGTTTATTAATTTAATATGCATTTTGCGGAATCACCCGCTATGGAATCACCCATGTACACACTAAATTAATGAAACGCCCGAAAAGGACAGGCGTCCCCATCAACTTCTCGCACAAAGAATCCTCTTTGTGTATGAGCCCCAGTCATCTAAGTTTACGGAATCCACCGTAAAACCTCACGGAATCCACCGTGGCACGGAATCCACCGTGGAATATGCCTCCTGGCATCAAATACTCATCAAAATCTATATTGATTATTTAATTATAAGGTATTTGTTTTGGAATTTTAAAGTCTCTATATATATTTGGAATTATTTAGTAAATTATAAATAATTTATTAATTTTTCAATAGTTCTATATGTTTCATTTTTAAAGGGAATAATGACAAACACACACACAGAGACACACATATACACACATAGATACACACAGACAATAGACACACACAATTCTTGTGCTTCTATTCTAGCTTAGGCTCCCACTCTTTCTTCATTCAAATTCAAAGGTCGTGTGCGCACACGCATGCATGCACGCATGCACACCCCCCCCCCCCAATGTACCATGCTACATATGGTTCTCTTCCTAATTTACTTACACATATACTTGTTATTTTACCCTTGCTCATTGGGTACATCTTATGAAGTCCTTGCATGCCACTTGTAGAAATAGTCTCAAATCTAATATGTGCACACCTTGTGTCTTTGCTCATGACCTTAAGGGGTAAATTCTAATTATTCACATAGATTGCATGTGTCATTAGCTTCTATCCAATTGTGAGGTATATATTTTGGTAGATGGGATTGTGGGGATGAACTAAGATATACTCTACCATAGCACCCTAAACCACACTATATGGATGCATTTATACTAAATTATAAAGTGAGGTGTGCATCTCTCATTGAGTGAAAAAATCTAGGTGATTAATATTCTTGATTCAAGGCATCACTTACTAGAATAGATTTCTTAAATTAGCATCTCTAAAATGCAATTTGTTAGCTCCATCCTCTATACTTGTTGCAATGAATTTTGAGCTTGATTTGTACCTTGCCTCTTACTTCATATAATCACTTGACTCACATGTCAACTAGAGACCAGTTATATTTGGTTGAAGATGATCCTAAGCATGTGCACGATAAGCCCATGGACAATCTTGATGATGCTTTGGCTCATCGTGTGCTTCATAACACTAGTATTATCTAGTTTGTGCTTGATTGCTACTTTTTGCAATTATAAATATGTAATGATTAGAGGTAATGTTTTTAACCTTTTCATACTCTGACTAGATATGCTCAATGTCCTACAAAGACTGGGATGATAATATATCATGTGTACTTGGGGCTTCATGGCACAAATATGGACTGCTTTGGCTTCTTGTTGCAAAAACGCCTACTAATGATATAGGTTGGGGAAGTGGTGAATTTGTTGATTCACACTTGCATATGGTGTGCCTTTTCCCTTGCTAATTTGATGTATCATCCTTTTGACTTCCAGTAACCACACTCCATGGAGTCTTTGGTTTAGCTCTTCAATTGGGAGATAGCTTCAGTAGTTGTTTTTAACAACATATCTCTATTAAATTGGTGCTCTTGGTTTTGTATGCATGACCGATATTATTTCGTTTTTTGTCTTCAGAAATTGTGCATAAGCATGACAATGATAATTGAGCATGTATGCTTCTGGCTAACCCTCGATGGCTCTCTATATTCATGTTGGTGATTCTCTACTTACACCATTGGTGCAATAAGCTGACAATAAGTTGGATAACTTAAATTAGCTACTCATAACTTAACTAGTTGGTTTGTCATTGGTGCATTCCTTACAAGAATAAGAGGCTAACTATAACCATTTGCAATAGTAATGAGCCTTAAGTGTATCAAAATAGTAATGCATATTCAACCCATGTTCAAGTCATCTATATGATTTTATGACCTTCTTTTGCCCATATTGAAATCATTTATATATGTTGTTAACTTTGAATGTATGATACCATATGGGCACTAAAACTAATCATAGTTCATTATTTGCATGCTCTAAGCATAGGTTATAGGCACTTACCATGAGATGGGCCACCTCATTTTCATGCTCTAAGCATAGGTTATAGGCACTTACTATGAGATGGGCCACCTCATTTGCATGCTCTAAGAATAGGTTATAGGCACTTACCATGAGATGGGCCACCTCATTTGTTTTCAATCAGACATGTAGGTTGATGAATAGGCAAGTATATATAACTCAATACGTACCTTGCAACCCCATTAGTTTTGGACTTTCTTGTGTTAAATATGGACTCTAACTATCATACAACTATGCTAATGCTTTGAATGAGCTCATGCATATATATATATAGACCAATTATTTTTTATACATTTGATTATTTTGTAGCATATACATTTGGAATAGTTACCACATTTAGACTACTCAATGTTTTACAATTGTATTATATATCAAGGGTTTGGTTACACATTTCGTGTGGTATTTATATCAAAGGAACGAAAGAGTTTTATTAAGGGTTGATGAGCAATGGAAAACAAGATGCAAGGTGTGTAGTATCACACACACACACACACACACACACACACACACACACACACACACACACACACACACACACACACACACACACACACACACACACACACACACACACACACACACACACACACACACACACACACACACACACACACACACACACAAACAAGGAGGATGTTTGTATAGATCCACACTTGTGACTATCAATATGAATTATTAGCTAATTCCTACTTGGATGATCCTAGATTGGTGATACAATTGGGAGTTTGTTTAGTTGTAGTAAAATACTATGATGATCTTTTGGTGCTTATAATAATAAGAAGTGTTAACATGCTAGGCAAACTTAGTTATATAATGTCTCTCTTGCACTAATGGCTGGTAGATTAATAGACAATGGTAAGTTAATACATGTGACATGGACTCATTAGGATCATTAGGAGTTTGATGTTGACATTAACAATTATTAACATGTCTCTTTAGGAATATTGTTGCCTTGTGTTATGGTTTTTTTCCAAGGTTGACTATGTACTTCCTGAGGTTGGGAATGCATACTTACATTCCTATTAAGAAGAGGGCTGAGAGGTGAGAGAAAGGAGAGTAGAAGAGAGGGAGAAGAGGAGAGAGAACAAGTGATGAGGAGAGAGAAATACTAGAAAGATAGAAAAGAAGAGAGAGAAGCCATGAAAGCTGTGAATAAGAAGGTGAGATGAGAGACAATAGTTGTATTATTGTCAAAAAGTATAAAAAATTACATGTCATACCTTTAATACCTATGTTAGTGTGACAAGATATTATCAATAAGCTCTCACTAAAACATATGTCTTCCTAGCTTCTTACAATCCATCCCTTCCCAAAGGTTTTTACCCACAAAAATAAACTTACAATGGCTAAGAAGGATGGAGGAAACAGAGTACAACTTAGATTTTAGCTATACAAATGACGTAAAATGAATAAAGAAAGTAAGATTTATTGAATGAAATGAAGACATTAAGGAAAGCCTCTGCCATATACACACTTCAAATATCTTCAAAAGAAATTTGAGCCTTTAGATCTTTATGAAATAAACTATGTAATGAATAGAGAACTTATTGTAACAATAGGCCATGCTGAAGAAAATCTACCATAACTTTTGATAGAAGTATCAAAATGAAGCATGCCACATGTCAAAACGTATCTATTTAAGAGTAATTTGATCCTATATAGTTGTTATATTTCTAAAAATTTGGCAGAATAAAAACTATTCTAAAATAGATTGCTGCCTAGCACCTATCTTGGCTCTACTGTTGATTATGCCTTAGACACACAAAATAAAAACTGTTCTACAATAGACTGTTTCCTAGGTCCTAATTTGCACCATAGAAAGCTCAATTACTGACTATGCCTTAGCCATTAATGTATCCCATAGGTAAGAAAACTCATCTAATATAGAATCAGATCTCTAAGAAGCTTCCTCTATGTTGAGTGTTGAAATGACCTGTTTTTTGGCTTATTTTTATTGTTTTTGAGAGCTGAATGGTTGATTTTATGAGATGATTGATTGGTTTGGAAGTGGTTTGAGAGTGTTTTGGATGATATTGATTATGTTTTAGAAGTTCATGATGTTTATTAGTAGAGATGTGAGGTTCTGTGATGTTTTGATAGGTTCTGATTGGTTTTGTATACCTTTTGTTTTGTTCTGTTTTGTTCTGATTGTCTTCTGTATGAGGGATGGATTGATGATTGATAGAGATTGAGATCTTATGAAAGCTTATTGAATATTTTTTGAGAATTTGGAATGGTTTGAGTATGAGTTATGAGGTTTTGATGACCTTCTGTAACCTTCTATAGGTCTTCTGTAGAGCTTCTGTCTTTATACTGTCTCTGTACTGTAGCTGTTCTGGTACTGTACTGTGACTGTTCTGTATGCTTCTGTATGTGTTCTGTTGGATGAGAGTGTAGCTTGGGAAAGTTTTCTAGCCTTGGAAAGAGGTGAATACAAGTACAAAAGAGCTAAAAGAAGTGAAAGAAGTAGCTGCTGAAGACTCAAGTAAAGACAGAAGTGAAGTGACAGTAGTGAGCTATGAAAAGACACTGTAGTGGCTTTGGTGACTCTTCATATCAGACATACCTCTTGGGAGGGGTATCCACGACCTAAGAAGGATTATTGTGAGTGATTATGAGAGATTGTAGTGAGGATATGATGTATTATTGATGGAGAGAGAGAGAGAGAGAGTTAGAGATAGCCAAATCTACTAAAACAGAGTGATTGTATGTGAGAGATTGAGAGAGAAGACTATGAAGATATTGAAGATGAATACTATGTAATGTATTTCCATTCAAAGATGGTTTATTCCTTTTCTTTCTTTGTTATATTGATGGATTTTATGAAGATATTGAAGAATATGGTTGATTCTATCAAATCCATGGGAGATCTACATGATGCTGCATGAAGATTTATTGTGCCTGGTGTTCTTTTCTTCATTGTGATCATATGAAACCTAATAAACAAGCTTGTTGATGTTACAAGATAGATTTTCTTGCAAGAGAATTCCCTTTTCCTTGGTGTTCCTCTTGGGGCTCCATGTTTTTGGTGCGCAGCCCGGGAAACTTGCCATCAACAAGCACCAGAAGAGGCTGAAAATGAAGAAAATGGCATTGCCAAGAAGAGAAGAATTCAATGGATGTTTGTAAAGTTCCTTCTTCCACTGAAGAGTTGGAATTTCTCATAATTAAAGCCACTTTCCACAAGAAGTTCATCCCACAATGGTGGAAACACATCACCATCATGATGCGAGAGAAATTTATGAACCTAAGTCAGTCCTCTCAAGAAAGAGTAGAAGCTTATGTCTCACGAATGGAATCCATCTTGAAGAGATGGACTAACCATAATCTAGATGATGGCATTCAGAAGGGGGTGTTTCTCAGAGGATTACAACCAGAAGTCCGTAAGTTTGTGGAGCTGCAAAGACCAGCCACCTACAAGCTGCAACAGAAGGTGCAAGACTGTACGATGAAGTGGAAGCTAGATTGGTGATGAATCCAGGAAGAGGAGTCCTACCTCCTCTAATGCCAGGAATGATGTACCCACTAAATGCAGTCCTAGGGACAGTCCCCTACCCCTACCAACAGATGCCCCCAGTATCATAGTACAGTGCACCAAATCCACAGTGGCCACAATCAATGCCTCAAATGATGGTTCAACCACAACAACAATGGTCCCAACCAATTTCCCCAAGGCCAAATCAGCAACAATAGTGGAACCCTACCAACTGGAGCCAACAGCCAACAGTTCAAATAGGAGCTCTGAATCAGAACCAGAATAGAGACCCCTCTGCATCAGCCCAACCTGTTTATGCAGTGATTACAGAGACTCCTCAAAACCCTACTGCTAGTACCTCAGGAGGAGAAAGCTTGAAGGATTACTTATCCAACTCAGTTGCAAATATAAAAAAGGAGTTGATGGATGTAATTACAGAGAAGCTACAGACGTTGAAAGTGAATACTGCCAGCATATCCAACGTTGCAGGAGTAGGAAGAGATGTGATGTGGTCAAATACCTGGTGTGGTAGGTGTCATCAAGCAGGCCATTTAGCCACTGAATGTACACGAAAACCAACCATCCCTGGAGCTTTCTGTTCCTATTGTTTACGGAAGAACCATACAGAGGATATTTGCTCTCTGAAGGAGATGCATGATAGGTGAAGAAAGGAAGAGGACGCAATATTCAACTTGCTGGAATCCAAAATGACAACACAGGATATTGGACCCAAGCCTAGAGAGTTTGGTCCTAATTTTGGACCAAGGAGGTTTCCATCCCAAAGTTACAGAGGAAGACAGTCTGGTGGTGGTCAGAGATCAAAAGTGGAGTGTTACAGATGCGGAGAAAAGGGACACATTTCACCAAATTGTCCAAATCCCAGAAGGCCAGTGGATTACAAGCCCTTATGCAGTCGATGCAAAGGAGAAGGCCACACTGCAAAAGACTGTCCAAGCCCAGCCCCAGTGAAAAACAGTGCTACTGATAGTCTGGCCAAGGCCCAAGAGCCTACCTCCAATTTAGTGGAATTGGAAGTTGCTGCCATCACGCGTGCAAAGAAGAAGGAACCATCTATCCAGAAAGAAAATAATCCTCCTGCCAGAACAGTAAAGTTCAATCTTCCACCAGAAGAACATAACAGAACAGATCCTGACAGTGCCGTACAGAGCACTACAGTGCCACAGAGAGTTACAGAGACAGTTCCAGAGACAGGACCAGAGGTTCAAGAGATAGAAGAGGAGGAGGTGCCACAAGTGGCCGAAGAAGTCCCCATGATGCCCCTGTTGGAAGAAAGAGGGAAAATTAAAATGGGTGTTGCCCCATTCCCTAAACGGTTAGAGAAGCAAGTGGATCCTATTAAGGAATACGATCTAGTCAGAGATCTAGATACCTTTAAACCAAACCTCACATTCTGATAATTATTGATGTTGTCTCCCAGTTGCCGAAAAATGTTCAAAAGTATACTGACAAGAAGACGTGGATTAAGGATTGCTCCCTCAACAGCAACAAAGTCCAACAAAGCTCCAGAGCCTGTCAAAGAAGTGGACGTGGCTAACACATTCCTAGATCCAGGTACCCCAGAGACTGGTATGTGGATAGAAGGCTGCTTCATTGCAAATGCACTGATTGATGGTGGGTCATCAGTAAACATAATGACGGATGTGACAATGAAGGATCTAGGCCTACAAGGTGTGCAACCCACCCAATGGCTCATCAGATTGGCGGATCAGAGCAGAATCAAGCCTTTGGGCATTCTCCCATATGTGAAGACTACAATGGGCTGGAAAAGATTATTGGCTAACCTATCTGGTGGTGAAGCCAAACTCTTATGGTACATCCTACCCTCTGTTACTGGGCAGACTATGGCTTTTTGAAGCCAGACGGATTGGTTCAAAGGAACCTTGACCTTAGGTAGAGGACCCAACAAAGTGGTGCTGAAGCTATATGGTGCTCAAAAAGGGCATGGATCCACCTCCTTGGAGTTATCTTCTGACTCTCCTAATGAGGCTACAGATGGAACATCAGCAGATGAAGATGCTGTCAAACAGATCCTTCCCAAGAAAACAGTGGCACGTTCCTTAACAGTGGATACTGTAAGCCAACTCCCAAAAGATGCAAAGCCATTATCAATGGGTGAATACTTCCTGCCTGAACTAGGAATGATTTCTGAAATCACTTCTGACAGTGAGATAGAAGCATGGATGTACTGCTCTCCCTGTTACATGGCCATAGCAGAGCCAGAGACATAGGTAGAAGATGAAACAGAGAACCTGTTCTTCTCTTATAAAGCTCTTACAGAGATAGAGACAGAGACAGAGACAGAGACAGAAGAGAAAGGAGATGATATGGAAGAAGAAGGTTATGAAAGCGAGATGGAAGAATCTATCCCACCTGAAGGGGATATATATGAAGAAGAAGTTCCAGAAGCATTAGAAGCAGATGAGCTCATGCTGTGGGACAGAATGGCGATGGTACCATTTGGTCTGGTAAATGGATCTTCTTATATGCAAAATTTTTATAAGAAATGGATTAAGAAGAACAAGCCGTCTTTCAGCAATGGCTCTTGCCGCCCTCACCCATCCTTGCCAAAGAAAGATGATGATGATGCACCATGCCAACAAGCACCAGTCTCGCGATTCCAACAGAAATCAGAGGGTCCCTGTTATGTGACGTTCCTGGATGCGTCATCAGAAGATGAGTCTTCAAACCAAGAGGTAATTAATCGTGAAACCAAACTCGAAACGGCTCTAATCGCATTTCAACATCTCAAGGAGCAAACTAAGTCTCCACCAAAAGAAGAAGTTTGTTTTAATGGGACATCAGAAGAGGACACCACTCCCTTGAAGGAGTCGGATCTGTATCCAGAAGCAGTCCGTGGGACCTTCATCCGTGAAGTAGAAGGTGAAAGGCAGTTAACCTTTGTGGATGCAGATGGCACTGAACGCCACTTGAAGGTGGGTAGCAGCCTACCAAAAGAGGAGTTGTCAACCTTGTACAACTTTTTGAAAGAGAATTTGGACGTGTTTGCGTGGTCCTACAAAGACCTAAAGGGGATTGATCCCACAATATGTCAGCATTATATTGACTTGGAGCCTGATGCCAAGCCAGTACGACAATGACAGAGGCGAATGAATCCGAATTATTCCACATTGGTGAAAGCAGAGCTGCTGAAGCTTCTGGAAGCTGAGTTCATCTATCCAGTGGCAAATAGTGAATGGGTTTCACCCATCGTGGTTGTACCCAAGAAGAATGGCAAGCTTCGAATATGTGTTGACTTCCGCAAGTTGAATTCCAAGACAAAGAAGGATCACTTTCCTATCCCTTTCACAGACCAACTATTGGACACAGTGGCAGGACATGAGCTTTATTCCCTTCTGGATGGATTCAGTGGATACAACCAAGTCCAAATCGCAGAAGAGGACCAGTCCAAAACAACCTTCACCACAGAATGGGGGACCTACGCTTATCGAGTGATGTCGTTTGGACTCTGCAATGCCCCTGCTACTTTCCAGCGAGTCATGATGGCCGCATTCCAAAATCATCTGCACGACTTTATTGAGGTATATTTGGATGATTTTTGTGTCTATAGTTTGATTCGTGAACACTGGGGACACTTGGAACAATGTTTTGATCGATGCCGGGAGTATGGGATCTCCCTCAACCCTGACAAGTGCATCTTTCGGGTCTCTTCTGGAGTTCTGTTGGGCCACATTGTCTTTGCATAAGGGATATCAACAGACCCTGCAAAGATCGAAAAGATCGCAGCTCTGATAGCACCCACCAACCTCAAACAGTTGAGGGGATTCCTAGGCCATGTGGGTTACTACAGAAGGATCATAGCCCATTTTGCAACAAAGGCAGTCCCCCTGCACAGGCTTTTGAGGAAAGATGCAGAGTTTACTTGGACGGAGGAATGTGACAAAGCCTTCACCACTTTGAAGCAGTGTCTGATTGAGACACCCATTCTGCAACCTCCTGATTGGATGAAAGAGTTCCATGTACACACTGATGCATCTATTGAAGGCTTAGGCGCAGTTCTATGCCAGAAGGGCTCCTCAAAGCTGGATCAACCGATCTATTACGCAAGCCGAAAAGTCACTGATAGGGAACAGAACTATACAGTGACAGAGCTGGAGTGCTTGGCAATGGTGTTTGCCCTAGAGAAGTTTCGCCACTATCTCCTGTCCACCCACTTTAAATTTTATGTGGATTACGAGGTCATGTCCTTCCTGATGAACAAAGCGGACGTGAAAGGATGAATGATGAGATGGCTCCTTCTATTTTAGGAGTTTGACTTTGAGGTAATTACCAAACCTGGTCGTTCCCATGTTCTAGCTGATCATCTGTCGCGTATCCCACAAACTACAGACGAGGAGCAGGATGATCCCGACCTCCCTGATGCTTCCCTATTCCTGGCAGAAACTGTAATCCCCTGGTATGCAGACATTGCCAATCTGCTGGCAACCCAACAGTACCCTCCTGGTATTTCTAGTCGGGAAAGGAAGAAGCTTATGTTAGAATCAGCCCCCTACACCCTGCTAGGCGGTGCACTGTACAAGAAAGGCCAAGATGAAGTGCTCAGAAGATGTGTTGCAAGAGATGAGATTGGGATTGTTTTGAAGGCTTGCCATGATGAGCCATGTGGAGG
The DNA here is from genome assembly GCF_053477565.2 of Lygodium microphyllum. Taxonomy (NCBI): domain Eukaryota; kingdom Viridiplantae; phylum Streptophyta; class Polypodiopsida; order Schizaeales; family Lygodiaceae; genus Lygodium; species Lygodium microphyllum. Next base: position 167,897,391 of record NC_141135.1, on the reverse strand, counting down.
TGACTTTGCAGGAGAAGCCACATCCAGGAAGGCTCTGCTAGTAGGATATTGGTGGTCTACCCTTCATAAGGATACCTATGATTACTGTAAAAGATGTGATGCTTGTCAGAGAATGGGGAAACCCACGAAGACAAGTGCCATGCCACTGCAACCTATCCTTCCTTTGAAGCCGTTTGAGAAGTGGGGCATCGACTTCGTAGGCCCAATCGATCCTCCCACTAGAAGGAAACCGAACCGATATATCCTCGTATGTACGGATTATGTTACTAAGTGGTGTGAAGCTAAAGCCCTAAAGCGAGACGATGGTAACAGCGTGGCCCTGTTCATGTACAAGAATATCATCACCCATTTTGGCAGTCCCCTAGAGCTGGTAAGTGACAGAGGCACTCATTTTATTAATAAAGTCATGGAAGATGGTTCTGACAAGTGATATTTCTACCATTTCCTTGCTTAATTCGAAAAAAGAAAAAACAAAAAGAAAAAAAAAATACATATCGGTCATGGGAGAAAAGGACTTAGGTCCCTGTCATGCCGACCTATTCTTCGAGAAAAGGTGGAAACACCCTCGGGAATAGGGGAAAACAAGAAGAAAAAAAAAGAGAAAAGAAAAAAAAAACAAGATAAGAAAAACGAAAAAAATTGTTATGGGAGAAAAGGAAGCAATTCCCTGTCATAGCAGGCCTCGTTCCAAGAAAAGGTGTTTCACACCCTTGGGCGAGAAGCTGGCTGTGGAAAAGGTGGCAACACCCAGCAGTCCAGAAAGTGGATTCATCAATTGATATCCTCAGGATCCAATTCCGAAGTTGCCTCCCTTGGTATGCTGTGTCCTGGGTCTCTCTACAGAGTGTTTGACTGTCCTCTAGCAGACGCCATGTTCCTATCCAACCCCACGTTCGATTTGATGGCTACCTCCCTGGGTACGCCTCTTTAACAACTGACGACGCGATCTTCATCGACAAACAATCGAGTGACGCGAGCTTTCATCCTAACCGGATGGGGAAGTGAGTATGGTTGCCCTCTGTATCTATCAGAGAGTGAGACAGAGGGTGGGGCGAGTGACCAGTCTTTTTCCTTCAAATCAAATTAGAGGTGAGTAGTGTGAATGAAGTGTTGCACGCACGGGATGGGCTTCTCAATACACAAAGCACAATTTGTTTTTGTGCACTGCACCATAAGGCTCCCTGGCCTTCCTTCTCGCACCGTATGCCGGCACAGGGCGGGATGCACAGTTGCACCATCAAATGCGCACAAGGCATACAACCTTTGCACAAGTGACCGTGAGGATAACATCAATGGGTTTCAGGAAAGGGCTGCCCTCCTGTATCTATCAGCAGAGCGCGAGACAGAGGGTGGGTTGAGTGTGACTGGAGTTTTTTCAATCAATTACCGAGAGGTGAGATTGAGGGACGTTACGACACTTGGAGTCAGGTATGTTCCCGTTTCCCTATGCATCCATGGGGTGGGTCTTTACCGTCATCACCGGACACATCACCCTGTTCTGTACACTGCACTGTAAGGCTCCCTTGCCTTCCTCCTTGCACTTATGCCAAACGGGTTGGACGCACTGATGCACCATCAACTGTGCACCCTAGCGTACTCCCTCTACACCATCCCCCTTGTCGATTTCTAAACCCGAGTATGCGATATGGGTTTCAATCATTCTTCCTCGAGTGATATTAGTCATGGGGCGAGTGACTGTTCTTTCATTCCATTTGAGTGACTGTGAGTTGAGTGTAATATCCCTCGACATCGAATTTCCTGCAATTCCTTCAACCAGCTACCTCCTTGGGTGCTGTCGCGTGGTCCCTGCCATGACGGATGTGTGCTGAGAAGATGCCTTGGTACCTCCTGCAGCCGACCATGACACAGGAAGTGCCATTGACAATCAACCTTGATTCTCGACAATATGGGCCAAGTTTTTCTAAACCTACAAGTTCTGATTCTCGGTGATGTTCATGTTTTAAGTGTGGGGACGTTAGTGGATGGTCTGTTATGTGGTCCTAGGTCCCTGTTGCTCTGTTAACCCTATCCGTTAAGGTCTTAAGTATGGGGACGCGTCCCTGCGTGTCTACATTGCATACCTTTCTGCATATGCCTCAACCTGTTCATGCCTCTATGCCATGACTTGCTTTTACCCTGCTGGGGTCCCTTCCCACCCACTTGTTCATTTTCCACCCACCCTTGGGGCTGTTCCCTTGCAGTTTTCCTTCATTCCCTGATTTTGCGATCCTGCCAAGTGCACACACCCTACGTTCACCGAATTCCACATCCAACCTTATAGCCCTGTTCCTCCCTTTGACTTGACCATTTTTCCTTTTTACCTACCCCTGTTCCGGTGCATGGTTTTTGAGTTATTAATTTTTGAAGCCTTTTGCGTAAATTAGCCGTTTTTCCATGTGAACACGCTTTGCTTGCTTCGGAACCGTGATCTGACATCATAGCCCTAACAACCACTTTTTCCCTGACATTTCTCCTTTTTACTCTGTGTCATTTTGATGCACGGTTTGTCCAATATTAATTTTTGCGATTTTTCAAGACTTTTTCGTGCGTCTTTTTGACGTTTTTCCATGTGAACCTGCCCTGTTTGCATTGGAATTCCGATTTGATTTGATAATCGTGTCCCCCACGCCTTCCTCCACATTTTTCCTTTTTCCTCCATCCTATTTCGCCTTCTGAATTTTTTATTATTAATTTTTCAATGTGTTTTCGGGTGTATTTTTGGTATTTTTTGCATGTGAACCCCTCCTACTTCAACCGGAACTGCATTTTAACATGACAACCATGTACTTCTCCTTCCTGCGGACATTTTTCCTTTTTCTTTCATGTCATTCCGGCGAACGGTTTGTCCAATATTAATTTTCGATCCTATTTTCAGGTGTTTTTTGGGTTTTTTCCATGTGAATGCATCTTATCTCAATCGGAACTATGTTTTGACAAGATAGGATTGTCAGACATGTCTTTCTGCACATTTTTCCTTTTTCCTCCCCCTCATTCCGATGCACGGAACTTTCGATATTAATTTTTAATTGTGTTTTTGGACCCGTTTTTTGTGTTTTTTGCACGTGAACACCCTTTACCCCCCGGAACCCCCGTTGCACATTTTCCCTGTCTTCCCCCTGTCGTTGTGCCCACTTTTTGTTTTTACGACATTTTATTTTGATGTCCGGATTGGGAGATATTAATTTTTCTTTATTTTTCTGTGTTTTCACGCGACTCGTCCCCTGCGTGAACGCGCCCGTTTTTGATTTTACGCGTCTCCACGCGCCCTAGTTACGTCCGCGTGCCCCGTCCCGACATCGCGATGCTATTTCGATCCCATCACGGTAAATTTTTTTACCCCGCCCCGCGCACGCGCGCGGGACGGGGGTACGCCTCTCTTTTCTGGGTCCCTGCCCATCCTCCTATGGGCACCCCCCTACCCTTCCCCTTGGGCACCCCTGCCCATGGGTCCTTGCCCATTCCCTATACCCCCACCCCTGCCCATGGGCCCTTGCTCATTCCCTATACCCCTACCCCTACCCCTGCCCCATCCCTTGGGCACCCTAACCCATGGGCGTACTCCACCCCATGAAACCCCCACCCTTTTCCACCCCCCCCCCCCCCCCCCCCCCCCCCCCCCCCCCCATGTCCTTTCCTATCCCCCCCCTACCCCGACCCCTCCCCACCCCAACTGCCTACCCCTCCCTCTCCCTCTGCGTGTCCCTCCCCTCCCTCCATCTCCATCTCCCTGTTCCTTCCCCTTCATCTTCTCTTCCCCTCCCCTCCTCCTCCATTCCGTCCTCCTCCTCTGCTCCTCTCCTCTCTTTCCCCTCCTTCTCCTCCCTCTCCCCCGCCCGACAACGCCCCTGTGGCTTGCCGTCATCGCCCTCTGGTGCCCCCGTTGTATTGCCTGGCCGCCCCCGTCAACTCTCCCGTGGCGCCCTCCTGCAGCCGCGCCGTAATGCCCTACCCCCGCCGTATTGCCTGGCCGTCCTGCAGCGCCTGCCATCGTGTGCCCTGTGACGATGGCCGCCGTAATGCCCTGGGACCCGCCTCTGTCGCCATCCTCTGCGCCCGTCCCTCCTCGCCGCCTGACGACCTGCCTCCCTGCTTCGCCGCCGTGCTCCCCGCCTTCGATGTTGTTCACCCCCCGCTGTCGCCGCAGACATCACCCGTGTCCCGCGCCGTCCTCGCCCGGCACCACGGTGGTCTCCTCCCGCCCTGCACGCTCTGCGCCCCGTTGACCCTGCTTCCCTGCCATGTGCCCACCTACACTAAACCCCCCATCTCAGCCCCCCTTCCTCCCCCAAGGCCTAAAAACACACTAAACACCCCCCCCCCCCCCCCCCCCCCCCACTGTCACACAAATCCCCTTACCCTATCTCAGCCCCCTTTCCCCCCCCACAGTCACACCTATTCCCTACCCCCACCTAAGCACTCCAAAATCCCACCACACCCCTCCATAAGCCCCCTGTTCCCCCGCAGACAACCCCCCTCCATTACCCCTGTTCCCCCGCAGACACCACCCTCCAACCCATTGTTCCTTCTCGAGACGCAAAAACCCGCAGGCATTTCTTTTCTCAGCCCCCCTGACACCCGCAAAGGGTGTGTACGCACGTGGCTGTTCGTGCGAGTGTGATTGTGCGTGTGCGGGTTTGGGAGCTTGTTAGCTGGTTGTTCACACGCAGCTGCCACGTAGCCTATTTCTGGGTATTTTCCCAGCTTTTAATTCAAAACCCCGCAAACCTTTAAAAAAAAAAACCAAAAATACATTGCAAATTAAACAAAAACATTCAAAAACACTTAAAATTCTGAAGAAATTACAGAAAAATCTTGAACAATTCCTAATATTTCTGCAGTAAATTCCACTATTTTTTTTAAATTGTAACATTTCAGTAAAAAATAAAAATAAAAAAAAAAATTCAGACCATTTTACAATTCAAAATTCTTTTTAAAATACCAAAAAAAGAGAAAAAATTCATTAAAAATGCTCACAAATTCTAAATTAATTTTCAAAAAATTCTTAAAAATTTCATTAACATTTTTACTTCTTTTTGGCATATTTTCTAAGCTGTAAAAATACTGCATTACATCCTAAATTCATCAAAAATAAAACAAAAAATCCTTTTTCATTCAAAATACAACCTGAAAAATATCAAAAAAAATCCAGATATTTTTGGATTGAGGAGAGCGCATTCTTTGCATTCACATACACCCACTACCAGGTATTTTCCCTTTTATTTTTTCCTGCTACCCCAAAATTCACAGTTAATTTTTAAAATGCACCCTAAATACCACCATGGCACGCTCATTCGTGCTAAACACACCATTTTTTAATAACAATAAACTCGCCGTTCACTTAGCACGCGCTAAGTGCGCTTAAGAGACACTTTAATATTTTTAATTAAAATGAACCAGCTGTCACAAGAGCACGCGTTGGCAAAAAAGCGCTCCACATCACCTTAATTTTTAAAAAATGAACTTGCATTTAGAGACCCAGTTTGGGTATCGAAGTCCGGGATTCAGATTAAAGCACCGCTTTAACCTAATAATTGGTAATTAAAATTTTAAGAAAGAACCGTCGTGTTTTTGCTAAGGTTTATCACTTAATAAAAATTCACCCATTTCTTAATAATTAATAAAATGAACCTTTCATTAAATTAATTCCCCCTCACTGCACTTAATTTTCCCTTTTTAATGAACTCATTTCGTGGGATGGGTATGCGAAGTCTTCGGAGTTGTCTCCATGGTTCAACCCCTAATTATCAAAGTTGTGGTCTTGATATGTGTGGGTTGTTGTGATGTTTGGGTTCAATTTCTTTGTTACGGTTAAGGGTATGGTGTGTAGTTTTTTTCTTTATTGCCTGATACGGGGTTTTGGGTGTTTGCATGTTGCATAGCATGAAGCTTTCGGTCGCATATGTCTAGAGGTCATGTTGAATTTTTTCTAGGCTGTGGTTTGCTTGGGGATAGTTGGTCGAGTCACGTTTTATTGTTTTGGTTGCTATCTTATCCTTGGTTTTTGTATATTGCTTTGCAGGCATTCTCCTTGTTTGTCTGTGTTGTAGTGTGTGTGTAACCATCTGAATGGCGCCGTCTCACGCTCCTCCCCCTATCCAGTATATCCCACTAGTCAGTAGGGATTACTCTTCCCTACTCACTTCTGAGCCTCTCAAGAAGACGGGACTCACACCTTTTGTGGCTGCCTCCTTTCCATTGCTTCTAGAGGATCCATCGATGTGTGACAAGTTTTTGGCCTCCTACAGCAAGAAGTCGGGACTTAGGGAAGGCTCTGTCTCTTCCCTCCAAAGGTGAACCCTTTGTTACAACTCGCCATCTTTTCTCTAATGAAGAGATTTTGAAGCTGTTACAAAAGCAGACAAGGAAAATTCTGGATGTTAAGAAGGTGATCAACTCTTCCGGAGTTTCCTTTTCCATGATCACTGATCCTGTGTGGAAGTTGGTCTGTCCGTTTCTCCAGGACAGGTTTATGCCTGCAAAAACGCCATCCCATTACTTGTCCAAAGAGCTTTTCACAGCTTCAAGGATGGTGTTAAAAGGAGTAGCTATTGATTGGAGCACTTACCTACTCACTAAGATGGATCAACATTTCGTCAAAGTCACCAGGGGCAATGTTACCAATGTCACCTATGGATTGTACTTGTCTACCTTCTTGACCTACACAGGTTTAGAGAAGAGTGTGCCTCCACCTCCTCCATCTGATCCAATACCTCCTTCTCCACCTTCAGATGAGTCAGAACCAATTGATATAGAGGATGAGGATTCTCCGCCTCCCCTGGTCATACAACGCAAACGCTTGAAGCGGGTAGCGGATAAAGCTCCTTCAGTTCTTCCTTCAGTGCCCATTCCTGCTACCTCTAGAAGTAATCTCTCTGGTTATCTCACATGTAATAACCTGTTCAGAGCACATCGAGAAGGTTCGTTGGACATATCAGTTCCCTCACTGAATAGTCTAGTCTCGGGAGATGCCATTCCTTTCCTCTGTAAAGACATTCAGAGTTCCATTGAATTGTCAGTGATAGCCTGTGTTCAATAGCTGTACGCTTCCTTTTATGAAAACCTGATGCAGTCTAAGGACCAATTGCATAAGGCAACATCCGAGTTAGCCTCTGCTAAGGATACCCTAGTAGATTTGTTTAAGCAGATGGAGCAACAAACCCACCCGGTTGCCACCCAAAGAGATGAGATATCTTCTTTGAAGATTCAGTTAATAGAGGCTCAATTAGAGGTTACTAGCCTTTCAGAGGAGAAGGAGAGGATGTCCAAAGAAGCGCAAGAGTTCCAAAGTCTTTTAGATGTCAAAATCTCAGCCTTATAAACTGCTAATGACACAGTGGAATCACAAGCTTCCCAAATCAAGCAGTTGCAAGATTAACTGGCAAAGTCACGGTCTGTTCCTCCAAGCCCTCATGTTCCCTTGATCCCTTCTCTCTCATAGCAGGACTTGGCTGCTCTTCAGAGACAGGCTACCTTGTGTCCTCTCTTCCAAGATAAAGTGGAAAGATTGCAATCCAGGATGGACTTGCTATGGTCTTCATTTGAGCAGTATCAGGAATATGTTCCTCCAGACCATTCTTTCTTTGTCCACTATCAATTACAGAAGTTGGCCTTCTACATGAAGCTTTCAACGATGGATTTACCTCTTCCAGAGGATGGTTGGAGTGGGGCTTGGTCTCCTGAGTTGCTGACAGAGGTGGTAAGGATGGTGTTTGAAGATTTTGTCACGACCGATACCATGTTGATGTCATATATGTATTTGAGAGGAGACTTGTTGATTCCAGATGAAGTGGATATGGCTTGGTATGTGGGAGACGTGGTTTTACAAGCTGTTTTGTATGTCAACCATTTGGAGTTGCGAATAGCTGACATGTTTCAGAGTTACTCCTCCAAAGTGGCTACTTGCCCTGATAATTCCTGGCATACCATGATTGATTCTATGGTCCTGAATCAAAGACAGAACACAGCCCCTACCTATGTCCAGAGCACTAATCAACTGAGGGTGGATCTCTTAGCTTATCTTTCAAAACATAATCCATTTGATTCTACCTTTTTTGATGCCTATCAGAGAAGATCTATCTTAGGACCTTCTGTTCCTACCCTCCTGTATTACCAACAAATGGCTCACCATTATGATATATATCTTTCACTCTATCAATCCAATTCCACAACTATCTTACCCCTTTTTTTCCAACCTCAATTTTTTCCTCAAATTCCTGTCTTTACATACTGCTCTTTTATCGAGGATAGAGTATTTTCCCCTTCTCCACCATGTCCTTCTCCATCCATTCATGTACATTCTATCTTTCCTATTTATCAGTTAACACCCTTCTTAAGTGATTCCCTAAAATTTTCAGCCACTTCTTCTTTAAATTATTCTTCCTTTTATGATTTTGCCTACCCATCTCTTCATCCACTTTTCCTTATTCCACTTCCATCTCCTGCCACTTCTATATCTCAACCACCTCAGTTGGTTAGTGACTATGACGGGTTTGATCATCAGATTTCCAGAAGAAGGGGATGGAGCTCGAATGACTCTCTTACAGGACCTCAAATCAACTGGCCGATAATTCCAGGAGAATGGACAGCTGCCAGTCAAGCATACCAGAACTATATTCATTTTGCTCAGTAGTATTCATAGTCTGCAGATCCTTTAGTGAGATTAACTGCTCATTTTGCTTGGTATCTGGCGTATATGCATAGGCATTCTCATAATGATTCAAAGCCTATTCCAAAGTTGTGCATGAATGTCAATGTGAGCATTGATTCCCAGTAGCTGGATATATTGTACTTTCAGGCCCTTTGTTTGCCTAGCAGATACCTTGTCCTGTTGGAAAGGATGTGCTGTCTTCAATTTTTTCAGAATCCTCCCAAAACATTTGTAGATGAATCATTATCTATGGATCGTTTCCAAAATCATCAATCTTTCAAGAGGGATCATCTTCATTGATACCTTTTCCAATGTATGGTGGATGGTTTTTAATGACAAAATCTCTCTTTTTTGGAGGAGTCATTCAGATGGTTGTGTTGTGTGTAGTGTTTGTGTTGTGGGTTAATTGATGTAATAAGATCGTGGTGGTTGCCTATTGGATTGGATTTCGTGCGAGCTACATTTTGGAGAATTGTGGTGATGGGGTCGTGGTTGGATAGTTGAAGATGCTGATGCAGAAGAAGAAGAAGAAACCTCTTATATCCTTTACAAGTTTGTTGTGATTTCTAGTTTGATAAGAAGTGTTAATGTATAAAGGGTTTTCCTTTCGTTGTATTTTTATATCAGATACATGTGATAAGTTGGGGTCGTGGTTGGATGGACTGTTGTTGAAGATATATTGAAGATCAAAGTTGAGCTTTTGAATGAACTTGTATTCCCTTTTTCCTGGGTCGCGAGGACGCTTCCTTATTAAGTGTGGGGATACGTTGAGTGTTGAAATGACCTGTTTTTTGGCTGATTTTGGTTGTTTTTGAGAGCTAAATGGTTGATTTTATGAGATGATTGATTGGTTTGGGAGTGGTTTGAGAGTGTTTTGGATGATATTGATTATGTTTTAGAAGTTCATGATGTTTTTAGTAGAGATGTGAGGTTTTGTGATATTTTGATAGGTTCTGATTGGTTCTGTATACCTTCTGTATAGCTTCTGTTTTGTTCTGTTTTGTTCTGATTGTCTTCTGTATGAGGGATGGATTGATGATTGATAGAGATTGAGATCTTGTGAAAGCTTATTGAATAGTTTTTGAGAGTTTGGAATGGTTTGAGTATGAGTTATGAGGTTTTGATGACCTTTTGTAACCTTCTGTAGAGCTTCTGTCTCTGTACTATCTCTGTACTATAGCTGTTCTGGTACTGTACTGTGATTGTTCTGTATGCTTATGTATGTGTTCTGTTGGATGAGAGTGTAGCTTGGGAAAGTTTTCTAGCCTTGGAAAGAGGTGAATACAAGTACAAAAGAGCTAAAAAAAGTGAAAGAAGTAGTTGTTGAAGACTCGAGTAAAGACTGAAGTGAAGTGACAGTAGTAAGCTATGAAAAGACACTGTAGTGGCTTTGGTGACTCTTCATATCAGACATACCTCTTGGGACGGGTATCCACGACCTAAGAAGGATTATTGTGAGTGATTATGAGAGATTTTAGTGAGGATATGATGTATTATTGATGGAGAGAGAGAGTTAGAGATAGCCAAATCTACTAAAACAGAGTGATTGTATATGAGAGATTGAGAGAGAAGACTATGAAGATATTGAAGATGAATACTATGTGATGTATTTCCATTCAAAGATGGTGTATTTCTTTGCTTTCTTTGTTATATTGATGGATTTTATGAAGATATTGAAGAATATGGTTGATTCTATCAAATCCGTGGGAGATCTACATGATGCTGCATGAAGATTTGTTGTGCATGGTGTTCTTTTCTTCATTGTGATCATATGAAACCTAATAAACAAGCTTGTTGATGTTACAAGATAGATTTTCTTGCAAGAGAATTCCCTTTTCCTTGGTGTTCCTCTTGGGGCTCCACTCTAGTAACAAACCTCTTCATTAGACCAAATACTCAATGATAGAATGAGAGCAAAGCTTCTTCTTATGCTGGCCTATAATCTCCTTAGGGATGTAATGAATAAGACCTTCTTCATCCATAGGAGGGAGCTCATCAATTGTTTCCACCTAAGTACCATAAAAAGATTTGAGCTAGCTAACATGAAACACATTACAAATCTTAGTTGAAGGGGATAGTTCTAGTCTGTATTCCAAGTCTCTAATATGCTTTAGGATTGTGTAGGGTCTATAAAACCTGTGAGTAAGTTTATTACTAGATCTATCCTTCAAGGTAGAGAAATAGACTTGGGTACTTTTAACAAAACTAACTCTCCTTCCTAGAACTCTAAAGGTCTCCTCTTCTCATTATCATACATCTTCATTTGATATTAGGCCTTTCTAAGATTCATATTACATTGCTAAAGAAGCACTTGCCTTGTTTCCAATTCTTCTTTCCCATGGGGTTAATCTTCTTACACTAGAAATGACTGTGGGTAAGGGCACCTTGTAACCATATGTAGCCTCAAAGGGGGTGAAACTCCAATACTAGCATGAGTAGACTTATTATAAGCAAACTCACCAAATGTGACCATGAATCCCATGCAGGCTACACCTCATGAGAGAAATGGAAAAGGTAAGTCTCCAGCCACTCATTTATCATTTCTGCTTGGCTACTCGTTTGTGGCAATAGGTTGTAGAAAGACCCAACGTAGTATCCATAGAGCTTAATACCACTTGCCAAAAGTTACTCATGAACTTGGTATCCCTGTCATGCACTATCACTTGTGGTGATCTACTCCATGAACTAACTAGCCACCTGTGAAGTAGTAAATTGTGTCTTGGTAGAGGTTGCCTTGGTAAGTCTATATCCACTATGTATTCCATCCCATTTTGGTAGTAGGTAAGATAGTACTGAAATCCATGGTAATATATGTCCATTTGCCTTTAGGGATAGGTAATAGTTGCAACAAACCACTTGGCTTATGTGCTATCCTTTTTCTATTGACAAGGCATACACTTCATGACATGATCCCTTACATCTCTCCACAATCCTTTCCAATAAAAGCTTTTGATAATCTTATCATAGGTCTTAAATGCTCCAAAATGTCCAGCTATAGGTGAAGAATGCAACTTGGCTATAATTTTCACCGTAAAAGTAGGAGTAGAGGGAATAAAAGTCCTACCATTAAGCTAGATTATGCCATTTTTAAGCTGCTAATATGAGTTTTCATCTATGAGATGTTGTTGTAATTTCTAAAATACATGGCTGAGCTCATCATCCAAAAGATAGGTCTCTTGTAACTCCTCAATCCAATCACTATGTAGCTTAGTCATAACTGAAACCTTACATATGCACAGTTTGGAAAGAGAATCAACTACCATATTGTCCAAGTTTTTTGAAATTGCCGAGATTAGTTCTCCATCTATGTGGTGCTATTTGCTGCCATACCTCCACAAGTGCATTGTATCTCTCAAAATGATTTAGCCAGATTTTCCAATCATTTCTAGTTAATTTTTGAAATGATTTGTTGCAATCCTGCGCTCATTGCAATGAATCAAAAAGACATTCTTTATGAGATGGATCTACCATTCAAAAAATGGACCAATGAAATGTTTCTACCCATTGTATGAGTGATATCAAAATCATAATTTTTCAAGGCTCCTATGCTATTCACAAGTGAAATTAGATTAAGCGAGGAAGTATTTTAGGACTTGTCATCACTCTGAACTCTAAATTGACTACCATACAAATAATGGTGCCACTTCTTTATTGTATGAAGAATAACTAGCGTCTCTTGGTTATAGACATTCATCGCCATCTTCTTATATATAAGCTTGTGACTCTCAAAGGTAATAGCTCCATGCTTCTGTAACAATATGGCTCCTATGCCATGACCATTAGCATCACATTGTATAGTTAACTCTTTAGAGAAATACGAGTATATCAAAATAGAAGCAAAAGCAAGAAGTTCCTTTAACTTGTTGAAGCTGCAATCTACCAATGCATCCTAAAAGAAGGCTTCCTTTTTCAATCTATCAATCAAAGTAGTTGTTATAGCCACATAATTGTATAAACCTATGAATCATCATCCTCTTGCATATGGATTTGATGATATTCTAATCTTAAGTCAATTTTGGTAAAGAACCTAGCCCCCTTGAGTTCATCAAGCAAATCATCTACTCTAGGAATCGGATACATGTTTCTTCACTGTGGTCTTGTTTAGATCCTTACAATCAATACACATATTGAAAGATCCATCTTTCTTCTTCACTAACAAGACCATATAAGCATATGGTGAAAACATAGGCTCAATGAATCCCATCTTTAGAAGATCCTTGATTTTCTTGGCCACTTCTTCATACTTACATTTAGACAATTTCAAGGGTGGCTTGTTGACTGACTTTGATTGTGGCTCCAAATCCATGGGGTGATTCACTGCTCTCTTGGGAGGTAATGAAGTAGGCACTTCAAACAAATCGATGTACTCCCCGAATAGAGCTCTCAAAGCTAGATTCTCAACTAAATTCTTAGACTAATATTCAACCTCTTTTTTAGGCGTAAAATAAAAATTTGAGAGCACTTTTTATACTCCTTGAGTTGCTTTATGGTGATAAGATGAAAATTAGATCTACTAGGGATTCCTTGTAGAGAGAGAGAAATACTAGAAAGGAAAGACGATAGAGAAGCCATGGACGATATGAACAAGAAGGTGAGATGAGAGTCATTAATTGTATTATTATCTTCAACTATCAAAAATTACGTCTCACACCTTCTATACCTGTGCCAGTGTGACAAGGTATTATCAACAATTTCTCACTATAACATATGTCTTCCCAGCTTCTTAGAATTTCCCAAGCGTTAGTGCATTTTTAATGCTAGCAATTTATGTGCTATGATTATGCAAATATAGTGTTTCTTCATTGACATAAGTCCTTAGGATTTAGTTTTTCATTGACATAAGTCCTTACTCTTTTTCCCACAAAAACTTTCTTTTTTACCACTATTGTACTTTTGAAGAAATACTTGATATGCTTACATGTTCAAAGTACAAATGTACTTGTTTTACTATTTTGCAAATTCAATATACATATGCATTGCTTTTTTAGTTTTAAGGTAATCTCTTTGTGAAAATTTAAATTCTATGTATAGGTTTGAAGTTACTTGGTGAACTTTAAAAATTTTATTAATTTTTAGAGCTTAAAACATGTGTTAGGGGTTACTATACCCATTGATTCATACATATGTATAGGCGTGTGCGCGCATGTGCACACGCGCACACGCGCGCGCGCGTGCACACACACACACACACACACACACACACACACACACACACACACAGAGGAGATGAGGGAAGGATTGCTAATGATTATACCAAAGGATGTACTAATAATGGTCTACGTACATGAGTATACATGCTTGTATTGCTAGTTACATGCCAGAAATATCCACTTGTGTTAGAGGTTTTTGTACTAGCTTTCTAATGGCATGCATTGGCTAAACAAGATCACAGTGAAGAATAGGTATCCAATATCTAGAGTTGATGAGATTTGCTTGATAAGATCAAGGGGGCTAGATTCTTTATCAACATTTATTTGAGGTTTGAGTATCATTAGATTCGTGATGCAAGGGGGTGATGAAGTAAAGACTACCTTGAGGACTGATCGTGGGCTATACCATTTCCTAGTGATGTCATTTGGGCTTGCTAATGCTCCAGCTACCTTCTAGAGTTTGATGAATAATATTTTTTAGCCTTTCCTCTTTTAGTTTGTTGTAGTCCTCTTTGAAGACATATTGATTTACGACAAGACTCCATAGGACTATTTATCCCATATGAGGGAGTTTTTCGATGTGTTGAGACATCACACACACTTTGCTAAGGAGAAGAAATGCTCTTTCATGCAGATTGAAGTGGAGTACTTGGGTCACATTGTTAGTAAATTAGGGATACAAGCTAATCCTAGTAAGGTATAGTGTGTCAGAGATTGGGCAACACCTACCACCACTATCTCTCTTTGAAAATTTCTTGGTCTATCATCATTCTACCATAAATTGATTAGGCATCATGTGGTTGTAGCATGTCCTTTGACTCATAGGTTGAAGAATGAAGCTTTATTTTGGGATGCACTTGTAGATAATGGCTTCAACTAATTAAAGGAATTACTTATTTCTACACCTATTCTAGTATACCTGATTTTTCTAGAGACTTTACCATATAGTGTAATGCCAATGGTTGTGGCATAGGGATTGTTTTGCTATAAAAGTATGGAGTTATTGCCTTTGAAAGCTATAAGCTTATAGATAAAGAGATGGCTATGAATGTCTATGACCAAGAGATATTGCCTATTCTACATGCAATAAAGAAATGGCACCATTATTTGTATGGTAGCCAGTTTCGAGTTCAAAGTGATCACAGGGTCTTAAAGTACTTCCTTACTCAATTAAATCTTACCTTTAATTAGTATAGGTAGAAAACTACCTTGCAAAATTATGATTTTGATATCACTCATACAAGGGGCAAAGACAATGTAGTAGTAGCTGATTCTCTCTCTTAAATGTGGGCATATCAGGTTTCAACTGACTGAGTCACATGGTGACTGGATTGATGAATTACATGCAGCCTATATTTTTGGATGATGAGATCAGCCATGTACTTCAAAAATTACAGCAAGTTTGTTAACCCCAAGTCAAGATGGCGGAGAAAGATGGCGGAGAAATGAAGGAAAAAGTGGGAAAAAGATGGAAAAAGAGCAAAGACATGTAGGCGGCCTCTAAAGCTAAGCTGGGGCAAAAAGTGAAATTTTAAATGAAAGGCGCCTTAGAAAGCTCTAAAAACTCTTATAAAAGAGCACCATGCTCCCTCCTATACCAATTGTAAAATATTAGATGGGTGTAGGCTAGAGGTATAAGGCTAGAAGAGGGAAATAAAGAAAGGACCTTGCCACAACAGCCGGTCATGTAAAAAAGGGATGGGTGACCATGGGATTTTAGGGCTTGTATATAAAGTTCAAAAAGTGAATGGAACTTCATTCTTTGGGTGTGTGGCTAACAAGAGTTCTCTTCTTCTTCTCTTCTTCTCTTCTCCTTGCTTGTGTGTGCTCTTGAGAGAGGGAGTGTGAGAGTGTGAGGGAGTGAGGAATCAAGAGAGTGAAGCTCTTCACCATCTCCTCTCCTCTTCTTCTCTTCTCTTCTCTTCTCTTTTCTTGCGCATGCGGCTATGGTGGATGGAGTTTAGAGATGGACAAGGCTTGAGGATGCTTGAGCTAGCATCTAGGATCGTGGAGCTACCAGCGTGTGCAAGAGAGGAGGCAACTCATTTCGGCATCAAGGTAAGCTCACTACACTCGTAGGATCGACGACGCCATCGGTTAGGTGAGAGATAGCCATTAGAGCTCGTAGAAACACTTGAAATAATAAGCCATCCGTGGGTCTTGGCAGTTAAAATGGAAAAAATATTACTTGGGATGCTTAATGTCAAAAAGTGAGTGATTGGGAGCGTCTAAAACTTACCCGAGAAGGGGTTTAAGAGCCAACAGGCCAAGGGAGAGCTCATTTGCAACCCTTGCAGTGAGAGAGAGAGAGAGAGAGAGAGAGAGCCCGCTGAGAATCGATTCCGATCTTGTCGTCAAAGAGCCTACCGATCACTTCAGGTATATCAATCACTTCCCCTTGCACCCTAGTTGTGATCTGGAAGGCTATGTGTGAAATGATTAGCTAAATCGTCAGTTTTGATCAAAATCGCCTCAGCACTACCTTGTCGCGCGCAACTTTGCCCATCCGAGTGGTCGATTTCTAGGCCGAGTCCCAGAATCGGCCCTCGGTCCTTTGTCTTTCGGCCAACTTGGCCCAAAACCCTACTTGGCCCATTCGAGTGACATCACTCGGCCCCACTTACAAACTTGGCCCTTGGCTAACCATCCCGCTCGGCCCTCGGCCTAGTCCGAGCGACCCAATTTGGCCCTTGGCCTGCGCAAAACTCAGCCCTCAGACAAACCTGATTCGGCCCTCGGCCCGTGTGCCTCAGCCCGTCCGAGTAGACTCCCTCAAGCCGTCTGAGTGACCCCGTATGAATGGACATTTTCGGCCCATCCGAGTCGGCACCTTGGCCTGTCCGAGTCCACCCTGTCCAAGTCGTCCATTTGGCCCTTGGCCTGTGTGCCTCGGCCCATCTGAGACACCCACTCGGCCCCTACAATTCGAAAAAGTTGGGTCGAGTGTGGACTTTTCAAATTTTCCAGAAATTTGACTAGACCCAGCTAGAGCTCAGGCGCACAACCTGTCGCGAGTCCTCCTGATGCTCAGAACTCGATTTTGGCACAAGGAATAGGCAAAATCATAAGGCATAGCTGCTTAGCAGCTTGCGTAGGTTGTCGCGAGACCTAGAGTCCTAGAGACAACCCGTTGAGCCATAAACCCTGACCGGACCAAGAACAAGCAAGGCAACGTAGCAGGAAAACCTGAAACCCCATCAAGGTGGCCAGAGAATTGATCGACAAGCCTATCAAGCCCAAAATGAAGCAAGAGTGTGTAAGACACTTAGATATTGTTTGCCGCACTCACCTTGAATTTGCACACTTGAAGTACACTTAAGGAAAACTGAAAGCTTGATTGAGCACAAGTGCACGGGAAGGAACACACACACTAAGAGGAGATAAATTGAGGATTGTATTTAATAAGTCAAGGAACTCACTCAGATAAACAACTCAAGGAACCCACCAATAGGAGAAGACCCAAAGACATAGATAGACTATTGTACACGGAGTAGGACCAAGCAAGCGGTGCCAAAGAGATGGATTTTACAAACTTACTCAATCTGATCGATAGCTTGGTGGAGCACGAGAACACGACTATGGCAGAAGAAAACCTAGACTGCAGGCCGAATGAGAAACGCGACTTAGGAGTCTTCCCAGAGGCGATTCACCTGGTTAGTGGCTACAATGTGCATGCCCAGTATGAGCACCATGGCAGGACAGCA
Organism: Lygodium microphyllum; assembly: GCF_053477565.2. Classification (NCBI taxonomy): domain Eukaryota; kingdom Viridiplantae; phylum Streptophyta; class Polypodiopsida; order Schizaeales; family Lygodiaceae; genus Lygodium; species Lygodium microphyllum. Next base: position 167,879,890 of record NC_141135.1, on the reverse strand, counting down.
GATGCCATCATCACAGACTTAGAAGGAAGACTTAGAAGAGGAGAGGAAGCTAGCCCACAAGGCACTGCAAAGCATAGTAGAGTACAACAGAGACCAGCAGGCTAGGAGCCAAAGGTAAAGCATAGAATTGCGCGAGGTACAGTGGGTGCTGAACCTAGCCGGTAGAAATTGAACTAATCACGAGAGAGCCCTAGAAGGAGACTTAAAGCTGAGAAAGCTTCTTATGAAGCGACTGCTAGACAACACAACAGCAGCGTAAAGTGCTGCAGCACTAGTGACATCACTGCTAGTAGGATTAGGAGCAAACCAAGGCTCCAAGAGCCAGTCCAAAATCTCAATCATTGCAAAGGATCTCAACAAGTACCAGCCCCACGAGGATCCATACAGTTTCTTAGAGGAATTCGAGCAAGTTTGCGAAGCCAACGGCCTCATCGACCTGACTCAGCGCTCTCAAGCATTCGAGCTCTGCTTAGGTGACAAGGGTAGGACTTGGTATACGAGTTTAGATGCCACAAAGCGAACCAACTTCAACAGCCTCAAGAATCTCTTCATCAAGAGATTTGGTGAGCCTGGATACTCCGACAATCTACTAGTGCGATTGATGAATGTCAATCAGAAGGAGAAGGAGGACATTCGCGATTACGTGATCCACATGAGGAGTCTCTTCAAGAGAATCCCTACGGGTGAATGACCAATTGAAAGAGCAATGTCAATTGTATTCATGAGCGGAATTCGAAATGAGGAACTGTATAAGGCTTTGGCAGGCAACTCAAGCTTGCAGCGAGACACGCTAGCTAGGGTTTTTGAGAAAGCCATCAGAGTTGAGGACCAGCTGAAAGAGAGAAGCTCCAGGAGATTAAACTCAAAAGAAATCAACTCGTGGAGCTTAGAGAGAGCTTCAACATCTAGCGAACGATCAGACCCAACCACCCAAGATAAGGGGAAAGCCACCAAGACAAACGGGGACTTGGCTGATGTAAAGATGGAGATAGCCAAGCTGCAAGACATGTTGAGACGACCAACGTGTCCACATGTCCAATGTGTAAACTATGGCAGAAACCACTTGCCAGCGGAGTGTCAAGACCCTAGGTCAAGACCTTGCACTAACTGCGGTAGGTTTGGTCACGACGTCCTGCATTGTAGATTACCAAGAAAACTTCCATACTCGCAACCATATGACCCTCCTACCTAGAAAACAGGCCGTAGCCATTCTTCGGAAGGGGAGCCTCATTGGCCCTTCCTGCGCCTAACAACATTAAGCCAGCTGTTCCTAGGATGGACATAAACCCTACAGGTATACCTAGACCGCCTAGTCCCTACGTGATCCATCCACTGAGTGACGCTCCAGTCCACTATGTGGAAGAGCCAAATGAGGAAGAGACTTATGTGTACCCTTACGTCTCGCATGACAACGAGGGCAACATAGTCCTTATGGACTATCGACCAGTATCGGTGATGGCATTAGGAAGAGACAAGGTAGAGGCCTAGGAGGGTAGACGCAGGATCCAATCATCTATTGGACGGGTCACCCAAGGCATGTCTCATCACGTTGCCTTGAGAGGGAGCAGCAAAACAGAGACAAAGCTGACCTAAGGTGCGTTGAGTGCGGGATCACTCATCTCTTCGTCGACTGGCCAAAGTGAAAACCATCTTCGAGTTCAGCCAATGTGCCATCTGTCCCATTGGGGTTGTTTGATGTCGAGAACCTCGATGGGGAGGCCACACCTATCCCATTGCGAGTGATGACTCATGCCTAGACGAAGCAGGCCGGCATATCACTGCCAGGGCCTAGCAACCTCGATGTAGCAAGGATAGGAAAGAAGAGCCGTAGGCGGAGAAAGAAGAGGCCTGAAGCTAAGGTTGCATTGAAAACTGAGAGTGCTACTACTCTACCTGCTAGAAAGAAGGTCACTAATGCAGAGGCAGAAACTTCAGTCCCTAAGACGGTCGAAAAAGGGAAGTGCTAAGGTAGGGGAATATCCGCATTCCAAGCGCCAACTAGAGCCCATAGAGAAAGTGAAGGAATGGGTGAAAGAGGCCCAAGAGCACCTGAAGGTCTAGGATGCTGAGCCCATCCTAGAGGATGAGATCGATGATCTCTCCAGCATAAGCACGCCAGTCTCACCCCCTCGACCAAAGTCGAGGGATGCGACCGCACCACAAGCAGTATTGCTTAGAGGATGAGATCGATGATCTCTCCAGCATAAGCACGCCAGTCTCACCCCCTCGACCAAAGTCGAGGGATGCGACCGAACCACAAGCAGTATCGCTTAGGTCAAGTCTTGATGTTGTAGGCCCGCAAATCAGTCATGGTCATTGTCCAAGACAATTTAGATTAGGAGAGAGACGAGCAGCCAACGACCTCCTTACCACACTAGTGACCATCCCTGTGACGCTAAGTCTGGGAGACTTGCTTAAGCAACATCCTACCCTATGGCAAGACCTGAAACAATGGGTTGAAGGATCACAAGAGCAAGATGCTGATCTGCACGACCATAATGCAGAAACACAAATACCGACTCTGACGTTCCATTCTCTGCCAAAGTCCTTACACATTAATGCCTTCTGGGCAGGCACCAAGATTCATGCAGTCTTACCGGTCCTAGCCCTAGGCGACACAACAAGAAAGGGGATCGTAGACACGCGAACTGGGGTTAGTGTGCTTAGCCACATAGTGGTTCAAACTTGGGGAAACCCACCTGTTGAGACTGCTAAGTTCAATGTCACACTAGCAAATGGTATGAGAGTGAAACCATTTGGGGTGCTAAAAAACTGGCCAGTGAAAATCACAGGTGTCTAGTTCTTAGTTGACTTTTTAGGCATGAAGGGTGTGGACTACGATATCCTATTAGGCTGACCCTGGATGCGCAATGCTAGAGTCATTGAAGATTGGGGTAAGGGCTTAATCTTCCTTGGCAATAGAACGGACACTATGAGGGTAGAGATGGACACCTGGAAGACCTCACCAGTTGACTTGGATGCCATCTCTGTGATGCTTAAAGGGAATGCTCAAGTCAAGAAGTCCTATGGACCCTTGACCAAGTATATTCCATGCCTAGAGGATGAGCGAGATTGGATGCATGTCCTTGCTACAATCAACCTTCCATTCTCGGATCATGAGGCATATGAGCAAGCCATCAAGACAATCGTTAAGTCTAAAGACACACCCTCAGTACTATTTTGCATGATGGTTCCAGGGGAGACCTAAACTTGTCACCTTCCAAGTGCCAAATAACAAGAGGGAAACCCAGGAGATTCTGGAATATTTAACGGGCAAGCTAGCTGGCAATCTAGCAGCAAACTTCAAACCACTCCACGATCTCTTAAATGAATCCAAGTGGCAATGGACCAGGGTGCATGACTTGAACCTCACGTACAACTGGGCCCTAATCCCCAATCAAAGACAAGAGATATGCCAAGACCTAGGAGATGACAAGTAGTCTAACGAAAAGGACTCCAACGACAAATACGAAGACTACCGATCTTTCAGTGACGAAAGCGAGGGTGAGATGGATACCATAAAATACGACACTGAGGGACAGGAAATATAACAAATACGGGTAGACTCCAAGCTGCAGAAAAAGAGTGCCCTCAGGATAGAGCGAGGGGTCATGCACATCGATTGGGATCGTGCCTAGTTGGAACATGTAGGAGCCATAGATTTCGATCAAGCAGGCCTAGCAACGAGTGAACAGATCGAGGGACCAGCCAAGGTCAAGGAGGTGAACCTAGCCCAAGAAGGGGAGACACCCCGACCAGTCTTCATTGCCAATGACTTGACTGAGGAAGAGGAAACGAGTCTTGTCACTCTCTTGTGAGAGTACATAGACGTATTTGCTTGGTCCTTAGAAGAGCTTAAGGGGGTAGATCCGAGTGTAGTGACTCATAACATACCCATGACGCTAGATGCTACGCCAGTCAAGTAGCGCCGTACCCTATGAATCCAAAACATGCTCACGCGGTCAAGAAAGAGATTGAAAAGTTGATGAGAGCAGGATTCATTTATAAAATTGAGCACACGGACTGGGTATCGCCCATAGCCTTGTCATGAAGAAGAATGAAAAAATCAGAGTGTGCGTCAATTATAAGAAGGTGAACACCGCTACTAAGAGGGACAACTATACATTACTGTACACTGAGCACATGCTTGAAAGAGTGGCTGGCAAGGAAGCCTACAGTTTTTTGGATGGCTTCTCGAGATACAATCAGGTGTAAGTGCATCCTGCCGACAGGCATAAGACTTCCTTCGCCACTAAGTGGGGCATCTTTGCTTACATAGTCATGCCCTTCGGGTTGACTAATGCCCCCGCCACCTTCCAATACCTCATGTGTGCCATATTTAAAGACATGCTTCGCAAAGAGTTGGAAGTCTTTGTAGATGACTTGTGTGTTCACTCGACCTGGAAAGAACACTTAGACAAACTTCGAGTAGTCTTTGAGCGGTGTTACCTATATTGTCTCTCCTTGAACCCCTTAAAGTGCCAGTTTTGGGTGAAGCATGGATTCACTCTAGGGAACGTGGTGTCAAATAATGACATTGCCACTGACTTCTCGAAAGTCAGGGTTATTGTTGATCTTCTACTCCCAATCAACTATAAGGGAGTTCAATGCTTCTTAGGCATACAGGATACTATTGGCGGTTTGTGTTGAATTAGACGTTGGTTGCTAGACCTTTATACAAGTTTTTGATTGTCTTTGAATGGACTGAAGCATGCCAACGAGCATATGAAGAGTTGAAGAAGGCTCTAATCACAACACCGATTCTAGGAGCCCCAGATTGGACCATTACCTTCCACATGTATATCGATGCCTCGAAATTTGTTGTGGGGGCAGTGTTTTGCCAATTGGCGAATACAAACTGGACTACCCAGTGAGCTTTGCTAGCAGAAAAATCACTGAGACGGAAATGAATTACTCGATGACAGAGAGAGAGGGCTTGGCCATGGTGTTTGTTGTGAAGAGATTCCTGCATTATCTATTGGCTACACCCTTTACCTTCTTTGTGGACCATCAATCCTTGCTATATGTAGTGAATAAACCTTGCACTACAAAACACATAGCTCGGTGGCTCGTTCTGCTTTTGGATTTTGACTTCTCTGTGGTTGTACGAAAAGGAAAACAACACTACATGGCTGACCACATGTCACACATTCCCATGAGAGAGGCCGCTGGAGAAGGCATTGCTGATGAATTGCCAAACGCCCATCTCTTTAACCTTTCTAGCGAGAGAGATTTATTTAAGGATAATCTGATGCCATATTGGGCAGATGACATAGTCCAAGTGCTTGAGCATGGACTGCCTAAGCGACCGATAGAAAAGGCAAGACTTAGGCGACTCATCCTCAAGATCCAACCCTACCACTTGATAGCAGGCCAGCTATATCGACTAGGGAAAGATGGACTGCTGCGTAGATGCATGTGCGAGCATGAGATGCACGATGTGCTCTCAGAGATGCACAGTGGAATCGCTGGTGGGCACTTTAGCAGAGACATGACAGCCCGCAAGGTGTTGCAGTCTCAATTATGGTGGCCAATGTTGTTTCGTGATGCAGCACGATTTGTTAAGCATTGTGATGAGTGTCAACAACAAAGGTACCAATTCGCAAGTATCAAATGGATTTGACCCCAATCATTGCACGACAACCCTTCGAAAAATAGGGAATTGACTTCATAGGACCCATTAGCCCAGCTGCACAGTATTCACATGCCAAATACATCATTGTGGCCATAGACTACCTAACGAAATGGGCAGAAGCGAGAGTGACATGAAAGAATGATGCTAGAATGACTACCAAGTTCTTATTGGAGCAGGTGATTTCACGATTCGGCTACCCCATCAAACTAGCTAGTGACCAGGGCACACACTTCATCAATGAAGTGATAGTGCATCTTCTATTCACATTTCTAATTATCCATCAAAAATCCTCTCCATACTACCCTCAAGCAAAAGGCCAGGCAGAATCCATGAATAAGATTCTTGTAAATGTCATGACCAAAGTAGTATCTACTTCGTGCAACGACTGGGATAACAAGCTAATGGAAGCCTTGTGGGCTTACTGTACAGCTTATAAAATGGCTGTTGGCCAGACTCCCTTTAGGTTGACCTACGGAACTGAAGCAATTCTCCCTGTAGAGTTGTTCGTTCCTAGCCTGAGAATAGCACTTCAAGAACAATGGGAAGAAAAGGAGGCATGGATGCAATGCCTAGTTGAGCTCAAAGACCTCTTGGAAACTCATCTTCTAGCCACTCACGCACTCATATATGAGAAGGCATGATGCAAGAGCTGGTTTGACAAGCACGTCAAGCAGTGCGATTTTGAATAGGGAGACTTAGTACTCCTGTCCTCAGTTAAGGGGCATAAGCAGACAATGAAGTTTAGAGGTCTTGGACCTTTCAAAGTTCATGCAATTAGTCGAACTCGCAACGTTGAGCTCGAGACTCTAGATGGCAAGGGCATAGGCTTCTTCCATGGCAGTCGTGTCAAGAAGTACTACCCTCCCACGCATCCTCTGCATGGGCCACCAATGTTAGAACCCCCTATCAAAGTACGAGTAGCCACAATTACTGAAATGGATGATGAGGATAAGGAAGTCGTAGAACTTGCATACCTACACATCACGGTCACTGCCAAGCGAACATGCACTTTCAATGCCTTGATCGACGAGGGAGCAGACTTCAATGTCTTAACTCATGACCATTGGACCCAACTGGGCGAACCACCACTACAGCCCACCAATGCCAAATTAAGGCCATATGGGGGCCATTCATATGCACTTCTCGGCAAGTGCAGGGCCGCCATTTCTATCGAGTTTGAGACTGTACCAATGATCTTCTATGTATTACCAAACGCTGAAGATGCAGGCATGGAATTGCTGCTAGGGTGAACCTTCAAGAAGCAAACTCACTGCAATGTTGATTATGAATCGCAATGTATCCACCTCGCCATAGGCAACATTCTCATTGTTACAGCCTTCAGCAAGGGCTGCGGGACCTTGTCAAAGTCCGCAAGACCACCGGTAGAAATGTTAGTAGCCAAGTCTAAGGAGGGGGGTAGTGCTCGGCCACCACCCACCGAATCTCTAGAATCACCGCTCAGCAACAAAGGCTAAGGTCCAACAACCTAGGCTTGCGACTGCCGCCTAGGAGTTGACGCTCACGTCCTCTTTACACCAAAAACTCTAAACCTAGGAGGCCAAGGCGTAGTTACAGAAATTGACGCACGATCAAGCCAAGGTGGGTCCCTAAAGCCCTCTAGCATGCACAAGGCTACTATGAGGGAAATGCCTGGATATGGATCCCTAAGACCTGCATGGCCGGAGGCACTACTCACACGCCACCCTCAAGTTTGATCACACCAAGCCCCATAAAACCTCAAAGCAAGAAGCCGCAGTGCTTTTAAGACAGAATGCATTGGTGTGGTTAAGACATAGTCATATGGAAGTCATTTGCACTCTAAACAAGTTTTGGACAACAGTTTGTTTTAGAAGATATTTTAATCTGCCTAATTTTTAGGATTTAGAACATGTCAAATTACTCTTTAGAAGCTACATTTTGATATGTGGGACACTCTATTTGGATACTTCTATTAGAAGTTATGGCAGTTTTCTTTTGCATGTCCTATTTTATATAGCAAGCTATCTACTCTTTATAGAGGTTATTTCTTGAATGTTTGAAGGCTCCGATTCTTTTAAAGACATCTAGATTATGTATATGGCAAATGCTTTTCTTAATGTCTTGATTTTAGTAACTAACCCTTCACTATTTGATTCCCATCACATCTTTCGTATAACTGGAATCAAAGTAGTACTCTGTTTCATCTGTCCTTCTTTGCCACATTCTAACTTTTTTTTGTGGGAAAAAACCTTTAGGCAAGGATGGATTGTAAGAAGCTAGAAATACACGTGTTAGCAAGAGAGAGTTATGAATAATACCTTGTCACACTGACATAAGTATAAAATGTGTGGGACATGCAATTTTTGGCATCTTTTGATCATAATACAATCACCTCCTTGTTCACAGCTTTCATGGTTTCTCTCTCTTCTTTTCTATCTTTCTAGTATTTCTCTCTCCTCATCAATCTTTGTCTCTCCTCTTTTCTCTCTCTTTTGCTCTTATTTCTCTCACCTCTTAGCTCTCTCCTTGACATTTTTTTGTTTCTTATTTTTTTGTAACTATGTGCATTTTGGTAGGCTAATTACCTTTTCACTTGCAAAAGGCTACACGTTTAAGTGGAGGTTGACACACTCCATAAGTTGCAAATACAACAATAGTTCTTGTGGAGATTCTCCATAGTGTTGAAGGAGGGCAAGTCCAGTACCATTTTCCATTGTTGATGCATTGATGCTGGTTGATTCTACTATGCAAGCACATGTATAAATCCATGTGATCTACATCTACACACACTCTTAATCCCAATGTATATATCCTTATATCACAATGGCATACTAGTGTCCAACAAAGTCTGGTTTGGAGAGAAACTAAAGTTAATAGTAATAATCGGATTATTGGTTAATAACCAATAGTATAGAATGTTTGGTAACAGCAATTAGTTTGTTAGTTAACAATTAACGATAAGGCATGCTAGTAGATAATATATCATATTCATTAACAATAATCAATAAGTTAGTTAATAATAATTAGCACTAACAATAACCTATATGCTAGTTAACAATATGCTATAACATTCACGACATGTGTTTCTTAACACTCAACAAATGTATTAATAGTCACCTATATGCTAGTCAATAAAGAAAATGCTAATTAAGAGTCACATATGTTCTCATTAGCACTTACTAGAATATTAACAATTATCTATATGCTAGCTAGTAGAGTCATCTATATGTTGGTTAATACTTAAAATATATTATCAATCACCTATATGCTAGCTAACAAGCCCTATAGAAAGGCATTAAAAATCAATGACATGCTATTTAATTATCCCTATTGTTTTGCGAATCCTTAGAATATATTAACAATCACCCATATGTTAGTTAATAGTCAACTATATTCTAGTCACAACTGTATATGCTAGTCAACAATCACCTATGTGCATGCTAACATTTACTAGTATATTAGTAGTCACCCATAAGCTTGCTAATAATCACTTATGTACATTAATGTATATGATACTTAACAATCACCCATCTACTACTAGGCAATCCCCTATATGGTTCTCAACACTACTATATTCACATCATGAGAATATCACCCATATGCTATTTAATTGGCCCCTACATGCTTGTTAATACTTAGCAATATATGAACAATCACCCATATCATAGGTAATAGTCACATGTATGCTTGTTGTCTAATTATCATTTATTAATTTGAAGTAATATTTTGTATTTTTTACTTATATTTTTTAGTTGGATTTTCCAATTTTATAGCTTCATTGGCATGTAGCTTAACAAAAAAAAGTGATCCTTCATTAAGAAAATGGATAGCAATCTAAATGGATCTTCTACAAGTTTTTCCACTATCAAGAATGATACTACTGCTATAAATGTTTATATAAAACCTATGTCTAGCTTACCACAATTGGAGCAAAAACGTGGCACCCAACACCTAGAGGATTTCGAAACCAAAGAGTTGGACCAACCACCCATAATTTTTCTAAAGGCTAGAAAGGTGCATGATGGATCAAATATCCTCTAGGAGGATGCCACCAAATCTACCCTACATGAGGAAGTTAGTGCTATCATGAACGACTTGGAGATTGAAGGGTATGGTGAAAATACATAGGAAAATGTTTAGATCAGAGATAACTCTCTACAAAGCCACTATCTAGGTTAGATGGCATGGGAGAAGGGTCATGCATACATGATTAGCCAAGTGTCTCCAACAAAGAAAGGGATGTCCATTGTAGGTATAACAAACTTCTACAAACCTAAATTACCTTATGTAAATGTTCGAAAAGCTCATGCATGAAACAATCATCTTAGTATCTATATACCTCATGGACATTGTATCCTTTGGAGTTTTCCAATGCATTAGATTGTCTTTTGTCTTTTTTTTTTCAAATCGTTCACCTATACAACCAAAAATATTTTTATATGATATTTACAATTCTATGGAAGGTAGCTATTATTGATGAACTACTTTGCTTATTTGTTAGGTGTATTGCTAAGGTTCACACATCATAAGTTGCTATTTCCTCCAATACAACATAATATGATACATAAATCTAATCCAACAAACAATAATTTGCTATTTGGTCTAACATAACACAACAAAATGTACAAATTTGATTCAAGACAACATAATTTTTTGTTTTGTCCAATATAAAATAACAAAAAACCAAAATATGATAAAAGTAATATAATTCACTACTTGTACAATGCAACAACAAACTAGAAAAATTTGATCCAAGATGACACGATTATATATTTGATCGTATATAACACATAGAATATGTAAACTTGATCCAATATAACACAATCTACTATTTAGCAAGGTATTTTCAAAACTATCATTCACATTTTTATGTTGAATTATCATCTTGAAACATATCGAATTCATGGTACAAACATTAAAAATATAGGTCAATTATGTATATTTGTATTTTGACTTCAATTGAGTTTTACAAATGATCCATTTATTGGAGGGCATTTTGCTGACTCCATACTTTCACTTCCTTACCACATATTAATCATTCTACAATCCAATTGAATTTTCAAAGCCTCTTGGAAACACCATACAATCTTTAGCATTGAACCATCATTGCAATCAATCTTGAAGCTCTTTTTCCATGTATCATGTGAAAAGACTCAAGATAAGTGTGCAATGGAAGAGAAATAGTCCAAGATATGAAGGATCAATCCATATTCTTTTTCTTCATTGTTCATTCTCTCCTTCTTCAATTCTCCATTCTCTACACTCGAAATATCTCTCAAAGTGGATAGATACTCTTTTGACTTTAAGATCACTTTACACATAGTCTCTCTTTATTTGATGCATATATATGATATAAACATGAGCTAATATATATTTATCAACACTTCTCCTCAAGCTTAGAATGAGCTTGCAAACATATTACTTCAAGTTCGCTTCTAAAATACTTTAACTTATCTTTACCTACAAATACTTTGGTAAAGATATTTGTGACTTGGTAGTTGGTTTTGACATGTACCCAATTTATCTCCCACAACTTTCTCTTTGATATAATGATAGTGCACTTCAATGTGTTTTGTCCTTGCATGATACATTATGTTATTTGCAACCATAATGCCATTGACTTTATCACAATACATAATAACTTCACCATCTATCTCAATCTCCATGTCACATAGAAGTAGTCTTAGCCACCATGACTCCTCTATACTCCACTTTAGTGCTTGATAATACTATTGTAGGTTGTTTCTTGTTGCCGCTCCAACTTATCATGGCTGAACCAAATGATAAATCACATCCATTGGTAGATCTCCTATCATGATGCTTCTTGCCTAGGCTACATCCATCATATATAAAAAACTGTAGGCTTGATTCCTTTATCATAGAACAAGCCATAACTCAATGTCTTCTTCACATACCTTAGCACCCTTTTAGTTGCATCCAAGTGTGATTTGCATGGCTTTTGCATGAATTGGCTTATCATTCCAATTGCATAACACAAATATGTTCTTCTTATGGTTAAGTAGACTACAACCATGTTATTGGACATAGTAATGTCTTTAACATAATTTCCATCTTCTTGAACATAGTGATATCTTCAACATAATTGTCATGATACACCATCTTCACATTTTGTTCCAATGGATCAACTAGCTTACATGGAGTCATCCCATACTTTTCCAACATTTCCAAAGAGTATTGTATTTGTAGCAACCAAGTTCCATTTAGCATATCTATCATTATTATTCTCAAAAACTATCTCAGTAGTCCAAGATTCTTAATGTCAAACTACTTATGTAAGCCACACTTTACTTTTGTAATTTCTTTCTCAAAAATACCTGTTATAATGAGATCGTCTTATATGACTATAACCACCATACCATCCTCAAAATATCTGGCATAAAGATAATAATAAGCCATACTTTGATAGAATCCCATGTTTCATAGAACATGCTAATCATGTCAGAACAAGCTCTAGGTGCATGCTTCAATCCATGCAACGCCTTCTCTAGCTTGCATGCATAATGCGGATACATTGGGTATACATATCTTCTAGCTTCTCCATGTACACTTTCTCTTCCAATGTACCATTCAAGAATGCATTCCTAACATTCATTTGATATAGATTCCAACCATATATTGGAGCCAAAGTAATCACTGATTTTTTTGCAACTAAACTAAACGTTTCCTTATAGTCCAATCCACATGCTTGAGCATACACTTTTGCAATCAACGTCACTTTATATATTTCAAGTGAGCCATCTGACTTTTATTTGACCTTATATACCCACTTCTAGTTAATAATTCTTTTCCCATAAGGTTGCTCAACTAAATCACAAGCCTTGTTTTGGTTTGAATCATCCATTTCCTCATCCATTGCCTCTCTTTAATCTTTACTTTCAATAGCTTCATCAAAGCATGTTGGATCTACATATTATACATGAGAAACCATATAAGCATCATGCATTTTTGTGTATCCATTGTAAGTCAATCTATCAACCAAATACCTTACTCTTTTTTATCTTCTTAATTGAGGAGCATTAGATAGCGTCTCAATTGTTCTTGCATGTGGGGGTACATACTTTCTTGAACTTCTTGTACTTAGAGTTTTAACATGACGTATCCCAAACTCATCATCCAATGACTCATCTTTTGAACTTTCATAAATAGTCCTTTTTCATTTTGCAATTTTAGTCTTCTTTTGGATCATCCTCAATTTTCCTATCGGCAGTTCCATTGCTTTTTCCATTGTCTTCTAGACTAGGTACATCCTCAATGTGTTGATCTCCATTAGTATTATTTGATGTAATTTTCTTCACATAATCATTATCATCACTACTCTCATAAGTATTTATGTCAATTGTAGCCTTAGGCCTACATCATGACTCATACTCATTGAATCTCACATCCCTACTTATGTAAACCTCTCGAGTACTAGGGTGATCATAGCACTTATATCCCTTATTTTCCTAAGCATAACCAATAAACATGCATTTGATAGCCTTTGGTTTGATTTTTCTTCTCAATTCTACTATGGTATATACCAACATGTAACCTTTCTTGTGATCCCATGATCTCTCAAGTAGTCAAAAAATCATCAAACACATATTCATCCCCATTATTTGATCTTAGGAATTTTATATATGACCCAAACTACTTTTTTTCCATTTCTTTCAAGTCTAAAAACTTCTCAAATGCCTCATTTTTATATTGTAGAAAGTAAACCCAAGTCATTTGACTACAATAATCAATGAAAGTGATGTAGAATATGCATTTCCCACTTAATGATATAACTTGACACATATATGTACTAATCCTCCCCCTCTTTGGAAATGGGAGCCTAGATTGTTTCCCAAACTAACATGCATCACCTATATGCTTATAATTTGCATAGCCAAAGTGTAAAAGGCCACATGCTATTTGTCTAGACTACATTTCCTTCAACCTTTTTGCAAGTTCACATGCCCAATTCTTATATGCCATAGTTATGCATACTTACCTTATCCATGTCCTTCCTCTACATACATAGAACTTTTTACAATGGAAATGCCACCATCCAATGCAAACAATCTACCATTATTTTGTCCTCTTACAATTAGTCTACCAAGTTTACCTTTTCTAAACTCCTTAACAAAACCCCCATACCAATTAAACCTAACATGCAAGCCTTGATCCAACATAAGCAAGATTTTTTTATATAGTTGGCAAACACAATACATCTTCCAATTTATTCCCAATCCTATCTCTAGTGACCAATGGAACACTATCAATATGTGTACTTTTATGAAATGTATTAACTACGTTTTTCTCAATATGCATTTCCTGCTTCTTGTCAAACCATTCTTCATGATGTGTCATGTGGTTTGTAACTCCTAAATCCAAAAACCAATCCTCATCATTGGGTGGATGAGTCATACTACCAAGTATATGCTCTATGGCAAACAAATGTTCTCTAGCTGATCCACCTCTAGACACATAACCTATACTTGCATAGCCACCTATGTAGTGACCATACCGAGTCCTTCCATGACCTCTAGACATAGCATTTTGCCTATAATAGCATTCTTTCTTATAATGACTAAAATGTCCACAATAATGATATGCATTATCTTTATGTGAGCTAGGCCATCCTCTACCTCTAGAGAAGGCTCTCCCCTTGCCGCTAGGCATGAAACCTCCACATCCCAAAGAGCTAAAACCATAAGAAAATGCATCTCCATGACCATAAGAAGATCCTCTACTCCTCAAAAGACTACCATGTCCTCTTTGATTATGAAACACACTATCACCACTAGTATTTTTCCCACGGTTGGATGCGTTAAGGCCAAGCTTTATTTCTTCCATGTAAACAAAGCAATCAACTCCTCAAACTTAGTCATAAGCCACCTCTCATGGAAATAGAAGTGTTCAAGGAATTGTAAGTAGAGCCAAGTTAATTTAAAGTGACTAAAACCAAGTCATTAGTGTCAACATGTGCATTAATTGAAGCAAGATTCTTAGCAATCTTCTTAATCTTTGTGACATAATCACTAATACTCTAATTTTCATGCCATGCATTGTGTGGCATTTGCTTCAATTATATCTTTATTGTTTATACAGGTGCCATATATCTTTTTAATTATCTCACATGCATCCTTACATGTACTTGCCTTTTTTATGTGTAGAATAAAAGTCTTTGAAATGCATATGGAGATCCAATGTAGTACCTTTATATTTTTACCTATCCAATCCTTATAGTCCTTCTTCTCTTCCTTTGTTGGCTCCTCAAGGAGCTCAAGACATGCATCCTCACATGCTATGAGGTTCCAAATACCTCTTCCCATAAGAAAATTATCCATGTGATAGGACCAAACATTGTGGTTGTCTTTTATCAAATTATCACCAAGAATATGTGTTGCTTGTGTAGTTTTCAACATTATGACTATTGTAATTTTAGAAAAATAACAATATACAATGTTCCAAATCACTATTCAAGAAGCATACATCAATTGAGCATCATCTGCATAGATTCCAAGGCCAAAAACCATTAAGAAGACCCAAGAAATGTGTATAAATTGAAATCAATGGTGTAAGTGTCATACATGTGTCCAATTTTTTCCAAAACCATCAATACAACATGCCCACATGATGCATATCTATTGTCCAGCAACAAGAAACACTACCTACTAAAGAGCTTTGCGCCAATGCCCATATGATCCAAAAAGCATCAAAATACAAGTCATAATATGTCAAATTTTCGTCTTGTTTTTATACATTTTTTGTGCTAAGAATGAGGGCCACACAAAGATCAACATACAAGAAAAAATTTGGGCAAATTTTTTGGCCTTCAAAATGGCACCCAAAAGTTGCATAGAAACCTTATTTTTTTCTATTCAAAACAACTATTTCTCTTTTCCTGCAGCGTGGACACCCAGATTTGGAACCAATTTAGATTTAACCAATTTAGACCTTGCAAGAGTGAATATGAACGTCAAAATTTTTGGTTCACTTTAATCTTGTGTGAACACAAGTTAGCAAACTAGTTCAATACTTGTGGTGCGAAAAGAGTTTAATTGCAGGTTTTTAAATTAAGATTTTAATATAAATCTTAAAAAAAGGATGATCTCTTTTGGTTTGGTGGCTGTTTTGGTCCCTTGGCTGATTGTAATAGGCCTTTGGGCTTTTTTTTTCTATCTCACAAACTTGGAAAGTACCTCCTCAAAACCTAAACAAGAGCTTTAAGCTCTTATAAGGCCACAAGCAATCTTCAATCTCACTTCTCTTCTCTACTCCCTACTAATAAATTCCCCCTACTTTTATCAAGTCCTACTTTTATCGATTAGGGCCCATACTTCTATTGCAAGTAGCCCTAGTGCTTTTAGGCTCAAGCAAGTCTGCACTAGCTCAAGTAGGCCCTCAACTTGAGTAGCTCCCTTGCTTTCAAACTTATGCATGACCTAATTCAAAACCAAAAAACACATGAAAACTTGCTATTATATATGATTTGTAGCCTTCAATAGCTCCCTAATTGTATCCAAACTGGGCAATAGAGTCCCCAAATCCAAGTGACCATGGCTCTCCCAATCCATACACATGTTTTGAGTTGATTAAATGAATATTTGTAGCTAATTTAGTTTCAAAAAACAAGCTTGCACTTAATGTAGGTGTCGTTTGATGTGCTTCGCAATTGGATTCTTTATTCCCACTCAAATACCAACTAAAAAGACTCAAGATGGACACACAATGGAAGGGAAATAGGCACAATATATGGAGGCTCAATCTATCTTCTTCTTCTCCATTCTTCATTCTCTCCTTCTTCCATTCTCTATTCTCCACAATCTAAGTATCCTCAAAGTGGATAGATACTCTTTTGACTTTAATGTCACTTTACACACAATCTCACTTTATATGATGCATACATAGGATATGAACATGAGCTAAGACATATTTCTAAACATCCTAGAGGGAGTGCATCAATGAAGGTAGAATGATGTAGCTACCAGGTTGATTGAATTGGAAGTTATACCAAGTAACCCTTATGACAAGATTGGAGTTGTCCTTGTACTACAAAAACCTTTTATAAAAGTTTTGAAGAATCTTGAGAATCTTCAAGAAAACCCATTTTAGTATACTCAATGTGAAGACACCCAACTTGCACAACTCATGCCTAACCCACCTCCTAAAGAACTTTGAAATTTTGAAAAGAAACACATGTAATTGAGACTCAACATTGTGAAACATTGATGAGCTCCAAATGAAGATGTTTGCTCACCCTAAAACCCAACAAATAGACCTTGCTAGATCCTTGGGAAAAAATAAGGCCCTATTTTGTTATGTGGCTATGTCATATCAAAGGTTGTTGAATGAAGATATAGAGGGGATCATTTTAGTGCTTTCCTAACTTAAGGAATACAAATCACACCATTCATTTCTATAATAAGGATTAGCCTACATAGATCATCAAATGAACTAAAATGTGTTGGCATCTCATATCTTGATAAATCCCTAATTATGTGGATCTCTTTAGTTGGTACGAAAATTTTTCGTTTAGGTTTAGGGACTTTTGTCTATGGCACATGCATTGGAAATGTCACAAAAATTTGAATATAGAAATATTTGATACCCATGCAAAGTCCACCCAAAAGATAAATAAAAGAAAACTGTCTAGTGTACTCCAAAATGATGGGGGCTACAAGAGGGTTTTATCATGACAAAACTTATATCATTGTGAATTTTTTCTTTTATAATCTCTTGTAAATATGGGAATTAGGACACTACGTGACATCTAGGTGATCTAGAAAAATACTCTTTTTAGGAGGTGTTTTTTTAAAAGGCACCTTGAGAATTTTTGTCTTTAAGGGTTCCTTGTGTTTTGTAATGTCCAATCCTATAGATTTCACATGTAAAATCTCAACATTGACACATGTTCAGTGAGAAGCAGTAATGAGGTGGCAAGCTAAGAAAGTAAGATCTACACTTTTTTGCATCATTTATATTTTTCTTTATTGTTAATTGATTTGTGAGTCCACCTTAACTATTGTAGGTCAACTAGAGATAATACAATAACAAACTTAAAGAATTTTATTAACTAATGCAAACACAAAACACAAGTTGTCATTGTCAATGACTCATTGCTTCTCTTGGGACTTTGTTGGTGTGATTTCTAGTCCTAACTCCATTATGAGCATAAAGGCCATCTATGTGGGTGTGACCTCAATTGTGGAGCTTCTAGTTGCATTTTTTAGAGCTACTTGAGATTTTGGTGATGCATTCTTGTCAATGCAAGTCTCCAATTCTACTTCAAACACGCCACAAATTGTTACACATAACTTGAAACCACAATAGTAAAACAAATACATGACATGGCATGAACACAAGACCTCTGTACTCTTATGAAAAAGCCAACATTGTGTTACTTTTGATATCTTCCCTTCACAAGCGGAATCACTACATTCTTTTTCACCATCCATCTAATGGGGCAAAACATACAGGATGGTATTTGATGTCCACACATATTAGCATATAAACATAGAGAATGCCACAACTAGCAAGTATCTCACCACATTCATCACTAAATCTTGATAGATGTACCATGTCTTCTAGCTCCTATGAAGACACATCAAGTGTGGGGAGTAGCATAGGTAGTTGAACTTTTCTAGCCCCTTTGAAGACACATCAGATGTGGGGAGTAGCATATGTAGTTGAATTGTTTCTACATTTTTATAATAAAGAGTAGTAAGATGTTGATTGTTGAATGGTGTCTCTCACTTCTCTTTCCAATGCAATTTTTTTTTTCTACAATTCAAACCTGCAAGATATTGAGTGAACTTAGGAAATAAACACCTCTACAGTTTTTATGAAAAATACTTAATAAATATCTAGGTAGACACTTGTTTAACCGCTACAACTTGAACTAAGGTTTAACGGCCTAAGAAATATATCTATGTATTTATGTCAAAATCTTTAACATAAAAGTATGATTAATCAACTTATCTTAGGGATTGTGCTAATAATTGTTTAGCACTATTGGCTTGTAGTGAGGTTTAACGGTCTAAGAAATAGACCTAAGTACTAAACAATTATCAGCACAATCTATCTATGTTAGGTATTGTAAGCAAAGTACCTTTTTAGTACTTGTAACTTGCAATAAGGTTCAATGGCCTAAGAAGTAGATCTAAGTACCTATATCAAGTCATTTAAATTTCATGTATTGTAAATATACTTGCGGATAAGTACTTTACAAGTATCTAATAGGAATGCTTCTAGAGATTATATGTGCATCTTATTACTTATTATGGGTACTTTTTAAGTACTCAAACCAAAATATTCCAATAATCGTATGAAGTAATTTGTAATGTGCCTAGAAAGGTTCTTTTCAAATACTAGGATAGTCCACCTAGGTTCTTTTCAATTATAATAAACTTAGGTATATTCCTAATTAAATACTAGAAATTATAGATACTTTTGTAGCACCTATGACATGTAGCTCTCATGTACAATAATTGAACTTAATACATACATATGATAGATCTATTCTTGAGTTAAGAGTAGACATAATTTTGTCTACTTCGAGTAGCACTAAAGCATTTGAAAGTGTAGATATCTAGGATATGACCTCTCTTACAATCTTGCATATAGAAATCCTACTTTCTTCATGTAAAGGCCCTTTTTATTTATATTTTCTAACTCTAATACACGTATAAAATTAGTGCACAATGATTCTTCTAGTAGGTATCATGCCTCCTTTGTAGCTATACTCACTTATTGTGAAGAGCATGTTTTAAGTATTTAAACTTGAGTCTCCTTCTCTCTACCACATGTACTCTACATGAGCTACAGCTATATTTGTACATATGGTGCTAGAGGCATGCACAAGGCTTTGCTATAGGTCATCTAGTTCCTACTTGATACATTTATTATCTGAATGGACACTACCCACATGCTATGAAGCATTGGTTGCACCATCATTGACTTCAATCTAGGCATTTAACTTATTTTCAATTCCCCCTACTAGCATTTTATAGTGATTCACAATGATGGGCGTATTTCAAAACCTTTTATTTTTCCATGTGAATCTTCTCTTAGAATCATGTAAGGTGTACATAGCTTTTGGGTGCATAGTTTAAGCCTTATATAGGAACCAGTGTTTATAAAGGCTTGTACATTTCTACCAAATAAGAAAGATCCACTTTTCTCTTAGAAAATTCTTTTCTAGAAGTAATCCTCTTTGGAAATATTTATTTATAATAATTCTAGCATTAGGCTTGAATGGATTGGGAGGGTGAGCTACATGACATTAAAAACCTTGGAGTGATGCATAAGAGTCTCCTCACATTTAAGGAAATGGTGCCAAGCATACAAGAAAGTCAACATGAGGACAAGGGGATATGAAGACACCTCCTACAAAAAATTCAAAGTTGTTAGTCACTTGAGGCCAAGATCTTTGAAAATAAAAGGAGAAGGTGGGGTAAATCTTCGACATACATTTCTTTGAGTATTTTAAGAAACACTTCAATAACTCTCCCATGTGGTGTATACATCCGACTCTCTTTTTTTTCTCTCTTATATTTTTCTCATTTCATGCATCTCACTTTTCCTAGCCCATGAACTATAATATTCACCCTTTTATTATTTGAAGTTTTGTAAATGGCGAATGGTGAAGTTTTGTAAATGGTGAATGCATGAAAAAAGCTTTGACCACCAAAAAAAGAAAAGACAACAACATATTGGTGCACGAAATGATTAGTAACAAAGGCCACATCTACAATTGTGGAGATTTGAGACTCTTCTCAATTATTATTCAAAGCCTTTTTCTCCATGAATCTCTTTCCAAAGCAACCTTCCACTCATTTTGGGGAATGGAACATATTGTAAGAAGTATATATACATTTTTACATTCTCTCTACTCAAAACTTTGTAAAACTATCCATCCCATATTGTAAATTATCACATTATATTAGTAATGCACATGCACAACTCTCTCTCAAATTTCCAACCTTTGTA
Source organism: Lygodium microphyllum (assembly GCF_053477565.2). Lineage (NCBI taxonomy): Eukaryota > Viridiplantae > Streptophyta > Polypodiopsida > Schizaeales > Lygodiaceae > Lygodium > Lygodium microphyllum. Next base: position 167,859,297 of record NC_141135.1, on the reverse strand, counting down.
CTTTACCTTTCTTTTTCTTATTATTTTAGGAAGCTTGACTATGAAGACTTATGCAAAGAAGACAATAAAATGTATTATAAAGGGAGACTTCATGCACTGTCTGACATCACCCACAATGCATCATCCAATTTGGGACTCTAATAAATCAAGATCACGCGACTAGTAGATACTATAATCCATTCAAGTGCCTATAAAAGGATACCCCTTTGAGCCTTCAAGGGGTGAGAGAGACACACATACTTCACTCTACCACCATTCTCACTATCTCTATTCTCTTCCTCTCCTTCACTACTCCCCCATCCCTTTCACTCCACCACCCTTCTTCCCCACTTCATCACACATACCATATTTCTCTCCCTCACCCCCCTCTATCTTCCAACTTCATTACCTCCCTTATCTCCCACTTCATTATACCCTCACCCTCACCCTTTCTTACTCTTGCCCTCATCCTCCCTCATTCTTCATCTCTCCATTATCTCCTTTCTTCCCATTCTAGTATCCCAAACCCCTTCGCACCATCATCCTCTCCACCCGATTTTCCTCTTTCTCTTCCTACATCTTGACCACCATTATCCCTCCACTTATGTATGCCTATCTCTCCCACTATTCTAGTTTGGAATGCATTAGTTATAATCCTATTTAATCATTTACTTCATAGTGTACCATGCATTCTCCTCTCTTCCTCTTTTGCATCATCATCTCTCTACTCATGTATATAAAAGTGCCCTAGATTCCACTTTTATTTTGGCTAGGTGTTACCTCTTTCGCATACATTAATGTGCAGAGATTGATCCCATTTATGTAGAGGCCACAAGTGCTCATTCTCTCCCTCATTAATTGGTGCCCCCGTTGAGGATATTCTACAAGAAACCTTCAGTCCCTCTTAAGAGGTGAAAGTTTATATTTGATTTCTAAGTTCTTTGTCAAAAATGGAAAATGGTGGTACAAGGAATCAACCATTTAGAGGGAACATGACATTTTTGTCTTCTCCTTTTCACATTACTCTAGTCAAAAAATCTATTTTCAAGAATATATAGCTCTCATGCTTGGGCCACAAAGATAAGATAAGATTAAAACTTCAATGGAGCCATTTATCCTTCCCATAATCAACTATCAAAATTTATTTGATGTCATGATCTTCATCTTGCAATAGATCTCTTTGTGAGAATATAATATTTATTTAACTTCTTCATTCTTTTCTACTTTGAACAACAATAATATTGTAATCATATTATTTCCAAGGTTCTTTGGTCGCCTAAGGGAGAGTATTGTTGATTTCATGGATAACTTGAAATTGGCTTTCCTTGTCTCAAGAAGAGATGATGAGGCTACAAAGTTTTGTGGTCTACCATTGGTTCTTAAAGAAGAAGCAAGGGCTTGGTATCATGTCTTGAATGATGAAACCAAAGAAAAATGGAAGGCCTTCAAGAATGCATTTCTTCTCCAATATGATGGAGGTGATGCTCTTAAAGATTTATGGAGACATCTCTCAGAAGTATGCCAACATTTTCTCGAAGATTATGCTAATTATGAATCTAAGTTTGTGAGCATCTGAGTAAGATCATTTGCTACCCTACCCAATGGAGAGAGAGCTCCTAATTTTCTTAAGAAAGATTTGTGGTAGGTCTTTTTCATGTTCTTCAAGAGAAGGTTAAAAGAAAAATTTCCAGTATGTTTGAAGAGGCAATGGAAGTGGCAAGAGCTAACGATTGAAAATTGAGATTCCAAACTCAAGTGTACTGAGATTCTGAGAGAGAGAGAGAGAGAGAGAGAGAGGTGGACTAAGACATAGGCTCAGGCTCAAAGGGTAGCAGACATGCTCCCTGTAATTCCATTCCTTCAACACACAGCCACCCTAAAGTCAACTGTATGTACAACACACATACAAAGATCAACTGACCTAGATCTAATCATGGTTAAGTCAATGTGACTTAACCTTATTCACTAAGGTAAACAACTGACAGAAGACTAATGAGCTTGAATCTCAACACTCCCCCTCAAGCTCAAGTAGGATACTTCACTCCAAGTAACTCTCTGAAATGCACAAACTTATCTTTACCCAATGACTTGGTAAAGATATCTGCAACTTGGTCTTCTGTCCTCACATGGACCAAATCAATGTCACCTGCAATCACTTTTTCCCTGATGAAGTGATAGTGTACCTCAATGTGCTTAGTCCTAGCATGATAGATAGGATTACTGGCTAGGAGCACACTACTCATGTTGTCACAATAGAGTGTGACAGGCCTGACTTCTTGCATGCCCAAATAATCAAGAAGCTTCATGAGCCATGCTGCCTCACATGCAGATAGTGCAGCACCTCTATACTCTACCTCAGTACTAGAGAGTGCAACTGTAGGTTGCTTCTTACTACTCTAGCTGACCATACTACTACCAAGGGAAAATGCATACCCACTAGTAGATCTCCTATCATATGTTCTTCCTGCCCAGTCAACATCTGTATATCCTGTAAGCTCCAAAGTATTACCATGCTCATAGAATAGACCATAATCTGATGTAGCCTTTACATATCTCAAGATCCTCCTCACTGCATCCAAGTGCGGCTTCATAGGATTCTAGATGAACTGATTAATCAATCTAATTGAATAGCTAAGATCCGGTCTAGTAATGGTAAGGTAAATCAGGCTACACACCATTTGTCTATACATAGTGACATTCTCAATCTCATGTCCAACATTTGCAAGTAGCTTAACATTTTGTTCCAATGGAGTGCTCAATGCTTTGCAATCCAACATACCATACTTGGTTAACATATCCTGTGCATACTGCTTCTTCAACAACCAAGTACCATGAGGTGTAGAGACAACCTCAATCCCAAGGAAATACTTCAGTTCTCCCAAATCTTTGACCTGAAATTCAGCATGTAACATTTCCTTGATCTCTCCAATTCCTATGGCATCATCACCTTAATGATCAAGTCATCCACATAGATGACTAATATCACATAACCAGCTCTTGTCTTCTTTGTGAATAGGCTATGATCAGCCTTGCCCATAGTAAAACCAAGTTTTTGTAAGCATGCACTTATCTTAGCATTCCAAGCTCTAGGTGCTTGCTTCAGCCCATATAATGCTTTCTTCAATCTACACACATATGTAGGAAAATCTGGATGTGCATAGCCCTCGGGCTGATCCATGTATACTTCCTCAAACAAATCACCATTGAGAAAAGCATTCTTCACATCCATCTGATACATACTCCATCCTTTAACTGCTGCCAAAGCAATCACTGTCCTCATGGTTACCATTTTCGCAACAGGGCTGAATGTTTCCTCATAATCAAGACCATATTGTTGTGTATACCCTTTTGCCACAAGTCTTGCCTTGTACCTTTCCAATGTGCCATCTGATTTGCATTTCACATTGTATACCCATTTGCAACCAATAGCCATTTTTCCTTCAGGCAAATCAACCAAATCCCAAGTGTCATTTTCAACCAATCGGAATATTCCTCATCCATTGCCTTACAGCAATGATCATCCAAAATAGCTTCAGAAAACTTTGTGGGTTCCTTGAAGCTAGGACTTTTGCCATATATGCATAGTGCCTCATTGTGTAGCCACTGTATGCAAGCCTATCCACAGGCTTCCTGACTCTTTCTGATCTCCTCAACTGAGGTGCAGTATGAGACTCTCCTCTCTCATGAGGTGGTATATATCTATGTCTTACACCAGGAGTCACAACTGATGGAATACCAAACTCACTATCCAAGCTGTTAGTACCAGGTGAATCATAACCACAAGTGAGTGGGCCTATAACATCATCAAGTTTTCCTTTGCCTTTATCCACATCTCTCCCCCTCACTGACATACCCGTGTCAGTGGACAAAGATGCTGAAGTCCGCAATCTACCTGTCCAAGGACTAACTGATGTAGTAGCATCTTTAGAAGGCCTAGAAATTTCTGCACTTTCATTTGTACATGCATGTACATAAGGCTCCTGACAACCATAATCATCATTCATCAAAGTGATCTTCTTCTCATGCCATGATTTCAACTCATCAAATACCACATCTCTTGAGACCAATGTCTCAGAAGGATTGTAGCATTTGTACGCTTTCCTATCTTGTGCATATCCAATAAAGATTTCCTTTTCTGCCTTTGGATCGAGCTTCTTCCTCTTTTCATCTTGTGCATGGCCTTTTCTAACTTTGGATCGAGCTTCTTCCTCTTTTCATCTTGTGCATGGCCTTTTTTGCCTTTGGATCGAGTGTCTTCCTCTTTTCATCTGGAACATGTACATATTCCAAGCATCCAAAAACCTTAAGATGGCCGATGTCCGGCTTTATCCCATAAAGCCTATCATAAGGAGTCACCTCATGTACACCTGTTGTTGGTGTACGATTCATGACATACACTGCAGTCATTGCAGCCTCTGCCCAATATGCATTTGGTAGGCTTTTCTCATTCAACATGGCTCTAGCCAATTCCATGATCACCCTGTTTTTCCTCTCTGCCACACCATTTTGTTGTGGTGTGTACATGCATGTCAATTGCCTTTTAATTCCATGAGCTACCAAGAAGTGATCAAAGTATTTAGAAACATATTCTCCACCACTATCAGATCTCAAGCATGAGGTGTAGCAAGCCAATTCTTTCTCCACATGTCTTTTAAAATCTTGAAAAGCATCCATGACATCACTCTTGTGCTTTAGCACATACAACCATGTGTACCTACTATAGTCATCTATGAATGACACATAGTAACGTGATCCCCCAAGAGATGCATTCTGTGAGGGTCCCCATACATCAGAATGTACAAGCTCTAATGGTCTAGTAGTAGTGCTTACATGCCTCATAAATGGAAGCATTGATTGCTTTCCAAATTGACAAGACTGACATACATGTCCCAATTCCGCATGCTTGAACTTAGGAAGTCCAAGTACAACTTGCTTATGCTGCATATTCTTCAACTTTTGAACATTTACATGTCCAATCCTTTTATGCCATATCTCAATGTCCCTTATTGCAGCATTTTCATGTGAGTACATAACAGCATTCAATGCTGGAATTTTCGTATCCAATGTAAACATCCTGCCATTTCTTTTGCCTTTAGCAATGAGTTTGCATCCTTGACCATACTCTTCAATGTAGCATCCATCTCTATTGAATCTAACTTGTAGATTTTGTTCAGCCATTTGTCCCATAGAAAGCAAGTTTTTGGTTATGGAGGGTACATGTAATACATCATAGAGACTCTTTTTCCTATCACCATACATCATCAAGGGAATAGTACCTGTATTTATAATGTCATGTTGCATATCATCCCCTGTGCAAACATATCCATGAGCACCTTCTACCAATGTGTCAAACCACTCTCCATGAGGAGTCATGTGGTTAGATGCCCCTGAGTCTATATACCATACATCATCTGCTTTGCCACGTACAGGCAACCCTTTCTTCACATGTTGCATTGCAAACAACTTGTCATCCTCCTGCATACCACTAGAAGAAGCATAATTACCATGTTGCTTCCCTCTTGCTCTCTCTGATCATTCTGCTTTTTGTAGCAATCCTTAGCTACATGCCCGTATTTTGCACAATAATGGCAATCCTTATTTGCATTTGAATTTATTCCCAAGTAGATAATGTCTTTATAACTTAAGAGTGTGGATAATTGCAAGTAATTCTAGATCATGAGTAGCATAATTTCTCTTGTAAGTCTTCAATTTTTTGGAGGAATATGCTACTAGATGTCCTTCCTACATAAGTACACATCCGAAGGCAAGAGAACTCACATCGGTACCACTTCGAATTCTTTGCTAAGATGGGGTAGTTTGAGGATCAGGGCTGTGACTAAGCTTAGCTTAAGCTTTTCAAAGCTAGACTGTTCAACTTGGGTCCATTTAATGGCAACTTGCTTCTTGAGTAGGTCGGTGTGGGGTGTAGCAATCAAAGCATAATTCTTGATAAAGATCTAATGCCATCCTACTAAACCCAAAAAGCTATGAACTTCGCTTATAGTGGTTGGAGGCGGCCAATCTTGTACATCCTTGGCCTTGATTGGATCTACTAAAATTCCCTCTACTGAAACTATAAACCCTAAATACTTGATTTGCTTCTTGAAGAACGCACACTTCTTCTGCTTAGCATACAGCTTGTGGGTCTGTCTCAAGAACTGTCTATAGTTGTGACTCTGGCTTCCTTCATCCTTGGAATATTTTAAGATGTCGTCAAAGAATACAAGGACGAAATCATCAAGATAAGGTCTGAATATATCTTGCATTAATCTATTGAAGGTAGTAGGGGCATTTGTTAATCCAAATGACATTACGATAAACTCATAATGACCATACATTGTGCTAAAAGCGATTTTTGGGATATCTTCTTGCTTGATTTTGATCTAGTAATACCCTGATCTGAGTTCAATCTTGGAGAAAATATTCGCTCCTTGTAGTTGATCAAGTAGTTCATCGATCCTTGGAATCGAATACTTATTCTTGATCGTTACCTGATTTAGCCCTCCGATAATCAATGTAGAGATGGAGAGTCCCATCCTTCTTTTTCTAAAATAACATCGGAGCTGCCCAGTGTGAGTTACTGGGTCTAATGTATCCATGATCTAAGAGTTTTTTGAGTTGTTCCTTTAGTTCTATGGCTTTCAGAATGGACATTCGATATGATCGCTTTGCAACTAGTGCAGCTCCTGGTACTAGCTTGATTTCATGGTCGACTTCTCTCTGTGGTGGAAGTTTAGTTAATTCTTCAAGAAATATGTCAGCATATTCCCTAAGCCACGATGGTTCATCTTTGGCTTCTTTATCCTGTTCAATCTTATTTAATTTGATTAGGTATACATGTGAGCCTTTTCTTAAACCTTTAGCAATTTGAGAAGCTTTTGCTAATTGAATCTTTGGTTTCCTTACTTCTCCTTGTGTGGTCACTTGTTGTCCTACAAGATTCAAGAATGTGACTTAGCCATTTTCACAATGAATATGAGCATCATTGGGAATTAACCAGTCCATTCCTAATAGGCACTCATAGGTTCCCAGAGGTTCATCACTATGAATTGCATGTTGGTGTGATTGCCACCTAGATTAAACTCCACCTTACTTGTCTGTTGTGTTGAGGAAACTTCTTTTCCATCAGCTAACTCAACTATTAGCCAAGGTGCATGCATTGTGTCTATGCCTAGTTTTCTAGCACACCTTGGTGATATGAATGAATATGTGCTTCCACAATCAATCAAAAATTTAAAGGGTTTATCATTATATGTTGATGATGTTTGAATCACTAAGAACTATCCATTTGGCCCCTTCTTGTTGAGAGAAGTGTGAATTCTTGCTCTCTCCATGACAGTTTCCAAAGTGGGACCTTCATCATCTTCTACTTCCTTAAGCATTATGCCGACAACTCTTTCTCTAGCTGTGGCTGTCCCCGACTCTGGTCATTACGAAACTTTCTTTGGTGTTCATTCTGTCTGAGTTTTCGGCATCGCCTTTGGATATCGCCAGGTTCATTGCAATAATAGCACTTGAATGTATCCTTATTACCACCAGTAACTGCCGACATCTTAGTCTTCCTGCTATTAGCAGATTGGAATTGATCTTGGGCTCTTTTTGCATAGCCCCTAGTTATATTTCTATTTTTGGAACTTATTATTTCAAGGCTTATTATTTCTTAGTTTGTATTGGAGTTCCTATACAATCGGTCTTGCTCTTATCAATGCATCTTGGAGGTCGGATGGACGCATTGCTTCAAGCCGTGTGTTCAGGGGATCATCCAATCCATGGCAAAACTTGGATACTTGTTGCACAATATCCATAGATGGTGCATACTTGAGAAGTGTTACAAAATTTGAGTAATAGGCTTCCAGTGTCATTCTAACTTGCTTTAGACCAAAGAATTCATTCATCTGTTGTGTGCGGTATGCTAGTGGGAGATACCGGCCTTGCACTGCATCCTTTAATACGTCCCAACTAATAGATGCTTTAGAGATTCCTTGGTCTTTCCACCATTGTTTCCACCAAATTTGGGCTTCTCTTGTTAGTTTTAACTTGCCGATCATTACTTGATTAGCTAGGGTAATTCCAACAGCAATGAAATAATCTTCCATGGACTCAACCTATATTTTTGCTTCAACCTCAATGTTTTTGCCTTGGCCATCAAACTCAGGTGGTTTGATTTGCTTAAGCAAGAAATTCTTTTCTTGGATCTCAGCAACATTAAGGGTAAGAATAGCTTCCTATGATCTCGTAAGATTTTCTCTAGTTAGCTCTACGAATGTTATTATACAATTTTCTCATATCTTTTCAAAAAGAGAAATCATTTCAGAAGGATAGAGATACTTTATATTAAATTTTCAAAGAAGGTTACATTATGATATAGTTTTTTGAATCTACTTAAGGAATTCTAACCATGGATTTTAGATATATCTACTAACTCGTAATTCTTAATTGCTAGAATGATAACCAATTTCATATTCAATGGATAGACAAAATAATTTCTTTTGTTGTAGGGGCAAAATACATGGTTTATTTTGGGATGACTGGTTATTTGGGAGAGAAAATTTCCTTAATACAATCTAAGCATGGCATTTGGATACATCCATTGGGTAATAATCGGGCTTTGAAGAATGGATATCTAAAAATCAGTACTTTAAAGGAAGATCAGGAAGTCCATCTTTGACGTAGTTGTGGCATTTAGAGCAACCAAAAACTATAATTCGGTCCACTAGGATGACCTTTGTCGCTTCCTCGTAAATATATCAATTTAGTTTAACCTCTCGGCCTCTAGTGAATAAAGTTGAATTCACTCTTGCTTCATGGAATAAATAAACCTTTATGACTTTGAGGTTTTCCATCCATCTTGTCCTCTTCAAATTGGTCTGAAGGAAGGAAAGATAGTTTGCATCGATATAACAATATCCATTGCTTATCATCCAAGGTCTTTCCTGGTATAGTGGAGAAGGATCATAGATGTGATCCAGAATCCACATTACTTGCATTCTCCATCCATAATCTGCAAAATTCATTGTCAATGTAAACATTGCTTGGAAGACTAGGAACCACTCCCAATCTTCGTCTCTCTAGGTAGGATAAAAATACATATTAGCAAGGGAAGGAAAAAATAACTCATATCTCAGGCTACAATTACCAAGTTTTTTAATTTATTTTGGCTCTGATACCAGTTGTAACATACACGCCTTTATTACGTGACGAGTAACGTTTTAGTAGTTTCCTAGAGTTTACCTTCCAACCGTCACCATCCGTACTCTAACCAAAATGATCAGATTTTGTATGGCTCTATAACCCTAGGTCTAACCTGCAGGGGAAGCATCCTGTTGTTACCCATGGAGGATTGACCTGAAGGTTCCTAATTGACCTAATAGTCACTTATCAACAACTAGTTCACATCCAGAGGTGTCCTTTGAGAGGCTTCTTGTCCAAAAGGAGCGGCTACCATTACCCTTGGTTCATGGAGTACAACGCTTTTTTTCAGTAGCAGACTAAGGATTTATGAAATCCCTCATAGTACTTCGACACAAGCGACATACCTTTCCCCTAATATAATTTACAGTTCGGGTTCTAATATTAAACCCTAGGTAAGTTAGCAAATCGGCCCTTCCTAAAGTTCTTCCTAGTGTTTGTTTTTTAGGAAACCTCTTGGCTATAAACTAGACCACCTTGCCATAGGACTAGATTCATCAAGAATCCATCCACCCGCTTTCCTCCATGGAGGTTTTTAGTTATCTAATTACCTACCACATTATGTGAAACATATAAAAATAGCTTTATTAATTAAAAAGAATCCTTTTATGCACAGTTGTTTGTTTGGGTAATTTACTCAAGGACATAAAATCAGAATAAAACAAATTCATTGATTATGTTCCATAATGTGTGTTCTCACACCCATATAGGAGAAAAATTACAATTTCACGTGCTGCCTCATCCGGTGCATCTACACATCACCAAGATCAAATCCACCTACAACTATCGTTTTTAGGTGTCCCAAGTAGAACTTGGGCCATATTGGGGACCAAGTAGTTCCTAGGTGTGTAAACGATTTACTAGCCAGAGCCCTCCTGGCACCTTAACCACCTCCTACTTAATACGATCCTTGTTGGGAGATCTCTCGCCATCGGAGTCAGTCCATGCTTCCGGGGTAGTAAAAACATCCCCTCTTGGTATAGGGATTCAGCACCTATTATTGGGGGAGGTATAGGGCTCCTCAATTTATATATGTTCCAATACTTAATTCAATCAGGATCTAATCTAGAAAATCACAAACAAGATTGATGTCTTCAAGCAATTATGACTTCAAACACTCATACAACTTTCAAGTGATGATTAATCTCGTAGCAATCAACCTTTGAAATTCACGCAGTGAGCTTTTCCCCTAGGGTATCTAGATTTTGGGGTCTCTAACCTCTCAATTTAAGGTTTATAATGACATTCTTGTAACCAAGTTTCTTGGCCTTAAGTCTGTTTCTTCAACTTAGAGATATTTTTGGTCTTAAAATCTTCTATCAAAGATTCTAGATTAAATTATATCCTTGACTAATTTCTTTGGGGTTCGTTCTTAATAAATCCGTCTTGAAACATTCCTCATGATTTCTCTTGAGTTCTAGAAATTTGTAGTTTCCCTAATAGTTTCTAGCCTATAAGATGTTCTAATAATTTACCAAGTGAATACTCTAAGATCACAATCTTTCTTAAGAGACTTATCTTATTTCTATTGAATTTGGATAAAAATTCTTAGAAAAAAACCTGTGGTATCGAAATTGGTAAGGGGTTGTTATCCGTGCCCATGACTCCGTTAGTGACTCCCGTGCTCGCAACTCCAACTGTTGCTTCCTGATTAGTAAGATCATTCGTGATTTTTGCTTTTGAATTCTTTTTCTTCGGGGCCATGAAGAAAATATGATTCGTAGAAGAAGAAGAACACGCAGTAATACCGGTTAGCAAGGGTGCAAGATTCTTGATGATAATGATGGTTATTGCGGGATTCAATGATGTAGGTGATGCCAGGAGGCATATTCCACGGTGGATTCCGTGCCACGGTGGATTCCGTGAGGTTTTACGGTGGATTCCGTAAACTTAGATGACCGGGGCTCATACGCAAAGAGGATTCTTTGTGCGAGAAGTTGATGGGGACGCCTGTCCTTTTCGGGCGTTTCATTAATTTAGTGTGTACATGGGTGATTCCATAGCGGGTGATTCCGCAAAATGCATATTAAATTAATAAACGTTTATGAGTTTAGAGTGCACACTCGTAATAAATTAAGGTTAGGATTTATTTCTAACTAGTTGATTTATTTATGTAGCTGAAGACTGCTAGGTATTCACTTTTGTCGGTTTAATTGTATTATTTTACTAACGATTGTGAATGCTTCAGTTGATGTGTAGAGATAGCAGCAGTGGCGGAGGAAAGCATTGGAGTCTAGCGGGTTTTCGACTCTTGGACTAGATTTTGATAGGCGCCACGCCTATATTTTGTTATATCTATTGAGACATCGATTATTTATTATTATTTTGTATGCGCTTATGCGCCCGGATATGTTATTTCTATTTGGACATTGAGATTGGGCGTGCCAGACACTATGGGCACCGTCCATTAGCTTTATTTTCCTATTTTTGTAGAAAGCAAACTCAAAAGCTAAAAAGCTTGTCATATTTTTGTAATTGGGCTATTATTGAGCATGAAGATTGGAAATATACATAAAATACATGCTTTGTGAAGCGCTCACACAAGGCATGGGGGAGATTGAACCCAATTTGTCTCTTGCCTCTTGTCGTGCATGCTTTTACATGGGTTTTTGTGCAAAAAGGTAGAGTTCTTTGTTCTTGGGGACCTTCCGGGATTCACCACGTGAGCTATCTGCGACCGATCTGGGCACCAGTAGGCCTCACGGATGGTTCTTCTCTGATGACATCATTGATGATGTCAAAGAGGGAGCTCCATTTTTGTAGCGCGAAGATAGAAATTTATGAATATATTGGCGAGCACTGCGTGGCGCGTCGTGGGCGGCTGTCACTCCAAGGTGTGGCGACCAAGGCATAGACCTTGGCATACTTGGCAATGGGCTACAAAGGCTTTTTTTTCACCATTGGGTTGTGCGCAAGAAGCTCCTACTAGCTTGTAGGAAAAACTTACCGAGAGGTTACCCATCCCGGCAATATCGTCACCCAAGTGCGCTTAGCTGCCAAGTGACTATCCACTAGGCTAGTTCTTTTTTTGTTGTTCTATACTACAAACATAGTTTTAATAAGCTAGTCTTGGGAGGGTCTCCCAAGTCTTTCTTCTATGAACTGGCATATAAAACCTCATTAATAATAATTATTATCTTCATAATGAGAGTTAGTTTCATAATTAGAGCTAGTTTTTTTTTAAATGTGCAACATAAATCAATTTTCTTTAGAATGTATATGCACACTAAGTAATGGGGACATTACAGAGAGGATATGATGCATGATGAACTCTATGAGGTAAGGATTTTTTAATAGATACTTTAAGGTGATTTGTAAATTGATCATTGAGTGGACAATTGTTCTAAATTCACTTATCACGTTAACTTAAATATTAATAGTGTTCTTATGAGTCACTTGTAAGGTATGGGTTGCTAGAAAGATTATTCTAAATGCTTAAATTATGTCCAAGGGTAATTATAGAACTTTATGATCATCCTAAATGATAAAAATCTACACTTGCCTCAATCTATGGAAAGGTTATGGTTGGAGCGTATAATGTGAGGTGGATCTAATTCCCATTTTGACTTGGATGCAAGTCTGCCTAAAGACATGAAGACTCACCTTAAGTTGCTTAAGATTAGGGAGCCCAAAATAATTGGACTTTATAAGTTTTATGACCTCCAAAAAGAGAAGATAAAAATTAAAAACCAAAATTTTTTGTCATGGAGAACAAATAGACCTATGACCAATATATTACTCTCAATAAAATCCCACTAGTAAGATGAATCAAGTCTAAACACTATGGTTCTATCCTAATCTTTCAAACACTTTTAATCCTATATGAGAGCTAACCCACCTACCTTTGCAAACAAAGATCCTGAAGAAATACATCACTAATAACTTTTGGTACTTGTCCTTACCAAGTAGAGATATCTTTATGTCTTCTGCAATCTAATTGTTGCACCAAAATTTACACCATGCTAACCATGCCTATTCACAATTCCTAGTATGTAGAATAATTTACTAGATAGCTTGTCAATCTTTGTATATATATTTTTGGGAAAGTGTAATGATTGTTCTAGAGAATCTCACAATCCCCATTTCACTTGAATTCAATTAGGCTAGTCTTGAGGGATGCTAAGGAGGATCACTTGCCACTTATTCATGTTCAATTCTGACTATCTTGGGAATCTAGGGATTCATCTCAAGAGGATTCAATGCATGCAAGAGTTAAATATAGTTTGTATCTATATTGTCAAAGGGCAAAGGACCAACAACATTGTGACTATGAATGGAGAAATGTTGGCATTACAAAGTTGTGTCTATGATTAAGTCACCCAAGTCTTACCCTTGGATCGCATCATAGTCTATAGACTGGTGAGACTATAAAATTTTTCCCAATTCACCACTAGTTTATAGAGATTTAGAAATATTGAAAGACCTCCTAAATTTGTACTTGAGTACCAATTCATTAAGTTCATGAGTAGAATTTGTAAACGCCCCGAACAACGTAGTATGCTTAACAATTATGATATTCGCTTGTTTTCGAGATTTAATATAAAAGAGAATGAACACTTAAAGTTGAAAATGAAAATTACTCACAAAATTACAGCCATGAAAATGTAAAAGTAATGGAGACAAGATTGAGGGTTGACGATGGGCAACCCCCCCCCCCCCCCCCCTCCCCCCGAAGGAATGTATTTCTGCTCAACCCAAGTCCCTTAGGGAAGAGCTCAGTTACAATCAACCTGAGAGTGAGAAGAAGTAATTCTCACTCTCACAAGATCATGCAAAGATGTACAAACACACATGCATTATCTATTATGCAATGATAAGAACTGATTTCTTTACAATATGAGAGAAGAAAAAGGGGAAATCAGCCTTCTCTATCGTTGAACAATAGTACATGGATAGGGCTTGCTTCTTGTTGCTAAAATGGAAGAAAGAGCTTGAAAAGGAGGTGCTGTAATGAATTTACAGGCTTGTTGTCATGTAAAACAGCAGTGATAGAAGAGGGAATATGGAGGAATTTGATAATGGAGAAGTGGGGGATGATGATGGGGATGGATGGGGCCAGTTTTTGGCTATCTGTGGGTGTTGTACATGAGTTTACAGCAAAGAAAAATGATGTTGAATGAAGAAAAACGAGCTCTTATTTATAGGAGAGGGAAGAGCTAGTACAAAAGGGGAAAGTGGAGTAGCACAAGACAAGTGTCCAGCCACATGTCATGAGATGTGACAAGTGGTGGGACACTTGGAAACTTGTGTGACAAGTGTCTCGACACTTGTCTCTTCTCTATGGCCTTCCTTTTTGGGTTGAATACTGTTAAGAATAGAAACAACCAAATTTAGTAAGCACAGTCAGAGTACAGAACTTACTATTTTTAGAATGACATCCCTATTTTTTAGGACTAGCATTTTTAGGCTAATTCAAGGCTCCTAAAATTTAGGGACCTCCTAAAATTTAGGGATTTCCTAAAATTTAGGGACCCCCAATATGGGTGTCATATGAAAGCTTTTTCCGTGTACATCGCAAAAACAATATCAGAATCTTCATGTGACTTTCCTATGCAAAGAAATGTGCTTTTCAAGCTTTCAGCCCACACATGCACATTATACAAGCATTTCATGATCATCCCATCTTGTTGATTGTAACTGTCTGTTCTGGTGGATCTAGCCCATACTTCAAGGCATCAATCCTTTCTGTGTGCAAGTCTAACCCTGATATGTGTGAGTTCTAGTCACAGGCGCCCAATCGGTCCATATAGGTGGAAGTGTGAACTATCTTTTCTCTAACCCACCGCGTGGGTCCACCATAACCTGTGACCACTCATCAGTGGCCAGCTCCAATGCACTTTTCTTTATATCTAATTAGTGCAAAGGCAATAAATTTAATAAATCATTATATAGACAAATTAATGAAAAAGGATACAAATTCTGTTTCTATAGAGTTGTGACAGCCCTCTGGCTTTTATTCAGCTGTCCTCAGCTGAAAAGCTTATTGATATGGCTAAAGAATGTTTGGGTAATCCTTCATGAATTTTTCATCTACCCACTGTGCATCTGTTGAGGGTAGATTCTTGAATTTTAGTAAGAATTTTCGTGTCACAAGGCCACTTCTCGTGGTTCGATCCTTGTGAAACAAAATCTGTTTAGGTTCCAAGAGTTGCTCTATTTCTTCAACTTCTGGGGGATCTTCAGTAATGGGTTCCTTTGGTTCTGGTCCTATGTAAGGTTTTAGCAAACTTACATGAAAAGCATTGTGTATTTTTCAATGAGCAGGAAGCTCAAGTCGATAAGAAACTTCATTTATTTTCTCAATCACTTTGAAGGGTCCAAAGTATCTACTGGAGAGCTTTGGAAAAGATGAATTTTGACCGGAACCTTGTTTGAGCCTGCTTTTATCAAACTTTAGCAAGACATATTGACCTTTTTCCAAAGCCAAAGGTCTTCTTCGTTTATCTGCTTGCTTCTTTTGTCGCTCTTGGGCAACTTTGATAGTGGCTCGAACTTGATCCATTGCGGTTTTTAAATCTGAAGCAAAGTCATCACACTAGCAAAAATATTATCTTTAGTGCGAATAATTGGAGGAGGAATCACTTTACCCTATACTATTTCATTTGGAGCTTTCCCTGTGGATGAGTGCACTGTATTGTTGTAAGCAAACTCCAATAATGGAAGATATTTCTCCCATTGTGACTTATATTCACTAACATAAGCTTTCAACAAATCCAAAAGAGTGAGATTCATCACCTCTGTTTGGCCGTCAGTTTGAGGATGAAAAACTGAGGAGAACTTTAAAGTGGGTCCCAAAATCTCAAATAAAGCACGCCAAAAGTTACTTGTGAATTTGGAGTCTCTATCTGAAATGATCTCAGAAGGCATACCATGTAATCTGAAGATATGTTGAATGAAAAGTCTTGCAGCTTGTGCGGATTTCAATGTTTTATGACATGGAATAAAATGTGATTGTTTGCTGAATCTATCAATTATGACCCAAATCATATCATGACCTTGAGATGTTCTTGGAATACCTGAGATGAAATCCATTGTGATAGATTCCCATGGATCTTTGGGCACTGGAAGAGGTTGCAACAATCCTGGAATCTTCTGCCTATCATATTTGGATTTTTGATATACCAGACAAGCCTCAATGAAGTTATGTGTATCTCTTCGTAATGTTGGCCAATAAAAGTAGCGCTCAATTGCACTTAGAGTGGCTGCCCTCCCTCTATGCCCTGCATAAGGGGGTTCATGACTTTCTTTAAGCACCTTTTGTCGAACAGGAAGAGTGACACAAAGGTGATTGTTCATGAGAAGGTAACCGTCTTTGATGGAATAATCTGGATGAGAACCTCCTTGCTATAAATTTAACCAAATTGCTGCAAAATCAGTATCTTCATCATAAGTATTCTTCATCGTTTGAAAATTTTCATGATGAGCCACTGTAATAGTTGCAATGCAAGGCACTCTAGAAAGTGCATCAGCAACTACATTTTGTTTCCCTGGAGTGTACATAATTTGAAAATGAAATATAGACAAGAAATTTTCCCATCTTGCATGTTTCTCCTGCAAATGCTTTTGAGTCTTGAAATACTTCAAGCTTTGATGATCAGTTTTAATAAGGAATTCATTGCCTAAAAGATAATGTTTCCATATCTTTAAAGCATGAACCACCGCTAAGAGATCCTTTTCATAAATGTCATACCTTTTCTCCACATCATTTAGACGGCGGCTTTCAAAGTCTACGGCATGGCCTTCTTGATTTAGCACTGCACCAATACAATCACCGCAAGCATCTGCTTCCACCACAAATGGTTTTACCAGATCTGGAATGATAAGAATAGGTCCAGAAGTAAGAGCTGTTTTCAGCCTTGTGAAGGTTGCCTTCTCTTTTTCCTTCCATTGGAAAGAGATCTTCTTCTTTGTAAGGTCATGAAGTGGAGAAGTCATATGTGCAAAATGCTTGATGAAGCGGCGGTAATAAGAGCATAAGCCAAGAAGCGATCGCACCTCATGTACATCATGAAGATGAGGCCATTCTTGGATTATCTTGATCTTTTCAGGATCCATCTGAATCCCTTCAGAAGAGATGACATGCCCAAGGTAATTTATTTTATGCATGAAAAATTCACTCTTTTTACCATTTACCAAGAGTTGATTTTGTTGAAGTAATTGTAGAACAATTTCCCAAGTGTTGATGATGCTCCTCTTCATTCTTGCTAAAGACAAGAAATCATCAAAGAAAGTACCAACATATTATCGATGCTCTCTAAAGATGCGCTCAATCATTCGATTAAAGGTGGCTGGTGCATTGGTTAATCTGAAAGGAACCACCAAGAATTCATAAAGACCGTATGAAGTGCGGAAAGCAGTTTTGTGTACATCTTGTGGTATTATCCTAATTTGATGATAACCACTCTTTAGATCAATGCGGCTGAAAACCTTTGAGCCTCCTAGATGATCCAAAATGTCGTCAATTCTGGGAATAGGAAACCGATTCTTCACAGTGATTTTGTTGAGGGCTCGATAATCAATGCACATCCTGAATGTGCCATCTTTCTTTTGAACAAGAAGAACCGGTGAACAAAATGGTGAGCTACTTGGCCTAATTAGCCCACGGTTGAGTAGGTCTTTGACTTGCTTTCTGATTTCTTCTTGTTGAGGACGGCTCACATGGTATGGTGCTATATTAGGAGGAGAACTGCCTGGAATAATATCAATATGATGGTCTTCTGGCCTTTCTGGGGGAAGCTGATAAGGAAGATCTTCCGAAAAACAAGCTTTATACTTTTCCAAGAGCTGAAGTCGCTCTTGGTTTTCAGCATTCATATTATCTTTTACATCAGTGACATAAAGCAGACAACATTGAACACAATCCTTAATTGCTCTAGAGACCTGCATATGGCTTACCATAGGTATGGTGTCTCCAGAAACTCCAGCTTGGATCTCGTACTTCTTGCCTTTGTTGGTGAGTTCTACCTTCTTTTTCTGAGAGAAGATGGTTGAATCTACTCTATGATTCCAGGGCATGCCAAGAATCACATCGCAACCATCAAGGTCTCCAATACAGAAGGTATCTTCGTCACTGTAGCCTTGAATTTGAAACTTGAGCTTGCCAATGTAGAGTATCACAGTCTTCACTATGTCACCTTCATCAGCATTTAAAGCTTGGCGAACTTCTGCCGGAGTGTCCATCTCTTCATTCTTTAATCCAAGCTCTTTAGCTAATTGCAAGGAAATGATATTTTCATTCGCCCCAAGATCTATCAAGAATAGCGCTTGCTTACCTTGCAACTGTCCCCAAGCTTTTAATAATTTGTGCGTCTCTGGAGTGTGAGTTGTGTTTGCAATTACATCACTGATAGCATTGATTTTCACTGGTGACTTAGGCTTGTTGTCAGAAACCTTGCTTTGTCCCTTGTTTGGACATCGCTTCACTATGTGGCCTGTTTGTCCACATTTAAAGCACTTCCCTTCTTTCATGAAGCGTTGCTTTTCTTCTTCGGAAAGTTGCTTTGCTTGTGGGTATAGATTGGAGCGAAATTGAGGAGCATTAGGAGGTGCATAGGGCTTCATCTTCTTTTGATTTGATGGCTGCTTTTGCTGCTGTTTTTGTCCTTCATTTGGGGCTGAATACTCCTCATCATCAGCTACTCTCTTCTTATCATTCTTTTGGAATATTTTGTTGCCATTGTGCTCCATTTCCCATGTCTCAGCATGGTCAATGAGTTCCCTCAGACTAGAACAATGATAATGATTAAGAGCAGTATGAAGTTTAAAATGCAAACCTCCTTGAAACTTCCTAAGCTTTTCCGAACTGCTGATCTTCTTGAAATGTTGGACCTTCAAAAGTAGCTCCCAAAATCTCTTGGTATAGTCACCAGGTGACTCATTTTTCCTTTGCCAAAGCCGATCCCATTCCATTTTTACATCTCTTTTGAAATGAACAGGAAGAAATTGGCTTTGTATCATGCGAACAAAGGACCGCCATGATTTTGGGGCAGCATGATCATATTCCAACCCCGTCCACCAAGTATGGGCTAAGTCGGTTAAATGTAAAGCTGCAAACTTAATCTTTTCTTTTTCTTTATACTTGTCACGACCATACAAAATTTGAAATTGACGAATAAACTTCAGAAGAAGATCAGGATTTCGGGAACCATCATACATACTGAACTTGATCTTCTTTTCAAGTTGAGATAGTGACTTAGTCTTCTTCTTCTTCTTCTGCCTTCGTCCATGCCTGGATCTTGAGGTTGAAGATGATGAAGTGCTTGATGGGAATGAAGATAGAGATGAGGGTGAAGAATGTCGACACCTTTGACGATGATGGGGTCTTCCACGAGAAGGGTGTGACTCTTCGTCACTAGAAGAGGGTCCATCAGAGTAGGCGCCAGATGACTTTGAAGAAGAGGATGAGCTTCGACACGATCTCTTTCTTTGTCTTGAAGTAGAATGGGACTGCCTCTTAGAAGTAGTTGGACTTCTTGATCGGCTCCTTTCATTGGTATGGCTTTGTCTCCTTGAAGCAGATGGGCTTCTTTCCTTGAATTCTTTGGGATTCTCAACTTTTTCTAGTTTGAGAAGTTGGTCACGAATTTGCTGATTCTCCTCTCTAAGGCTTTGAATGGCTTGAAGGATAGCACTCGACTGATCCATTGAGACTCTTAAGAAAAAAAAATATGCTCAAGCACTCAATGCAAGGGCTGAAAACAAACAAACTTATTGTAAGCACTACCAGTGTTGGGGTGAGGACCGAGCCAAAGCTCTGATACCACTGTAAACGCCCCGAAGGAATGTATTTCTGCTCACCCCAAGTCCCTTAGGGAAGAGCTCAGTTACAATCAACCTAAGAGTGAGAAGAAGTAATTCTCACTCTCACAAGATCATGCAAAGATGTACAAACACACACGCATTATCTATTATGCAATGATAAGAACTGATTTCTTTACAGTATGAGAGAAGAAAAAGGGGAAATCAGCCTTCTCTATCGTTGAACAGTAGTACATGGATAGGGCTTGCTTCTTGTTGCTAAAATGGAAGAAAGAGCTTGAAAAGGAGGTGCTGTAATGAATTTACAGGCTTGTTGTCCTGTAAAACAGCAGTGATAGAAGAGGGAATATGGAGGAATTTGATAATTGAGAAGTGGGGGATGATGATGGGGATGGATGGGGCCAGTTTTTGGCTATCTGTGGGTGTTGTACATGAGTTTACAACAAAGAAAAATGATGTTGAATGAAGAAAAACGAGCTCTTATTTATAGGAGAGGGAAGAGCTAGTACAAAAGGGGAAAGTGGAGTAGCACAAGACAAGTGTCCAGCCACATGTCATGAGATGTGACAAGTGGTGGGACACTTGGAAACTTGTGTGACAAGTGTCTTGACACTTGTCTCTTCTCTATGGCCTTCCTTTTTGGGTTGAATACTGTTAAGAATAGAAATAACCAAATTTAGTAAGCACAGTCAGAGTACAGAACTTACTATTTTTAGAATGACATCCCTATTTTTTAGGACTAGCATTTTTAGGCTAATTCGAGGCTTCTAAAATTTAGGAACCTCCTAAAATTTAGGGATTTCCTAAAATTTAGGGACCCCCAATATGGGTGTCATATGAAAGCTTTTTCCGTGTACATCGTAAAAACGGTATAAGAATCTTCATGTGACTTTCCTATTCAAAGAAATGTGATTTTCAAGCTTTCAGCCCACACATGCACATTATACAAGCATTTCATGATCATGCCATCTTGTTGATTGTAACTGTCTGTTCTGGTGGATCTAGCCCACACTTCAAGGCATCAATCCTTTCTGTGTGCAAGTCTAACCCTGATATGCATGAGTTCTAGTCACAGGCGCCCAATCGGGCCATATAGGTGGAAGTGTGAACTATCTTTTCTCTAACCCACCGCATGGGTCCACCATAACCTATGACCACTCATCAGCGGCCAGCTCCAATGCACTTTTCTTTATATCTAATTAGTGCAAAGGAAATAAATTTAATAAATCATTATATAGACAAATTAATGAAAAAGGATACAAATTCTGTTTCTATAGAGTTGTGACAGAATTTAATGTATTCAAGTGGCAATTGCTTTCAAAATTAACATTATAACCTTACTATTTTCTATATTAAGAGGATGAGCAAGGGAATCTATATTCTTGAAGCATATAAACTTTCTAAAATCTTGACTTGTGTTTTATGGATAACAATTATAAAGTGTAATATCTCCACATATATTAACACAAGACAACCCCTCTCCCACATGGGAAACCCCCCCTAGGCTCAATTTGTTTTAAATTAATTAGTGCAAAAAATTTTATCTCCTCTCTCCCCTGTTGACAGGATGTCAAGGAGAGAGAGCGAGTGTGTGAGGTGGACATGCATGCCATGTGGGGGGGGGGGGGGGGGGGGGGAAGGCCATGTGGCCCCTCTATAAGCCCTCCCAAGGGGGGCCATGAGGGCCGCCACATGGTCAGCAACATGCTACCCGTCCCCCCCCCCCCTCCCCCCCCCTTCTTCTTTATAAACCCCCCCCCCTCCTACAGCCAATGTGCAGCACAATCCCCTCCTCATCATCATCGCAAGGAGACGCCCCGGCACGCTACTCTAACGGTAAGAAGAGAGAGAGAGAGAGAGAGAGAGAGAGAGAGAGAGAGAGAGAGAGAGAGAGAGAGAGAATCTTTTGGAGGGTTCTTCTTCCCCCCTTATTTTCGTTGTAAGATGACATCATAATAGGTGAAATTGATTAGATAATTGCATCGTAAATTACCAAAAAAATATTGCATGAATTCTTGCATAAAGTGCATTGCTCCTTGCACAAGTTCTTGCAAAAAAATTACATTTCAGAGGACATCGAAAGAAGCAAATTGCATCTCCATATAGCAAGATGGATTCTAAGGTACATGTAATAAACTGCAGAAAAGATTAAAGTGCAGCTAGACTCATACAATAATCACATAAAGTTATAAAGATTGGATCATTCAAGAAGGTTATAGATCGTGTAAGTAATTACATAGAGGATAATGTTAAGATTGCATGCATAGAAAGTACCTTCGCATGTGTGGCATAAAATATCATATGGGTTATATCAAAATTGTAAGCATTGAAATGAAGGCATGTCATTACGTTGCGTGCATTAAAATTGTTGGGAAAATTCAATGTTGTTTGTAATTTATCAAATGGGACAGAGATCCATAAGTCCCATGTCAAAGTCCTTGGTGACTCCAAGAGGGATAGGTAAAAGCTTAGTGCATGTGAGCATTATTAAGAGGGCTTAAGAAGATTATACTTAAGATGGAGTAGGAACTGTTCTAAACAGAACCATCTTGGCCAACCATGGTCAAGGGATTGACAATCTTGATCAATTAAGATCAAAGATAAAGGTACATAGGTACTTCAAGGGATCTAGGAGATAACCATCAAGTTGACCATGTGAAACCCTAAGGGGGAGAGTAAACTCTAGAAAGGTAGTCTATCATAGCCGAATATGACTTGATTAAGGATAAACTAAGTTGTATCCTTGGAAAGAATGCAACGCTTGTTTAAGAAACGGGTTGAAATGGTTTATCATTGATGTTCTTAATGAGGATTGATCTTGTTAAAGATGGAAAAGAGGGTGCTAAGCAGAGTGGTTATTTGCTAATTTGGAAAAGGATGTTTTTCCTAATAAATGTTATTAGGTTGGTTGCTTCAACTATAGATGATTTCCTAAAGCGATAATTAAGGAAGGATGGCACTAGCTACCCCAGCGAACCGCCAAACCCTAACCAAGGGGGTTATGAATTTGCGTCGAGAACGCCGCAAGAGGTCTCTCTGTGAGAATTACCTGGCATAGGAGGACGCTTGGGTGCCAGGGGGGCCCTGGCCGTAAAATCCCAATGCCTCCGGACCCTACACAAGTGTTCTAGAATCTTGGTAGGATAAACCTTTAGTTTTTATTTTCGAGAGATGGAGGGCTATTTTCTGCGGAGGCAAAGAGAGACACTTAATTCTCCTGCATGGGCGGGAGACAAAGATTAACTTGGAAATAGGTTAAGAAACTTCTTGATCTTGTTTTATCTTGTCTTCATGTTTGTGCCCTAATTTACCGTGAACGAACTTGTGCCCTAATGGGTTAATTAAGGAAGCTTCATTTATATGTCAAACATAATGTGGTAGGTAATTAGATAATTAAGCAACCCCGAGGAAAGTGTGGTGGATGTGACCGTTGGGTCCATCCTACGGCAGGGTGGTCTCGATTAGCCGAGAGCCTTCCTCAATGGATTTTATCGATGCAAACATTAGATAGACAAGGACCTTAAAACTTATAAGTTCAAACCCGATTCATGCCATTTTAGGGAACCAGAATGGGACTATGCCTTATGGGCAGTGAGGTTGAGCGACGCATCCCTCTCGTTTCCCATTCTCCTTGAACCAAGTGCGGCATGGATTCGCTTCGGTTCAGGTGCTTCTGCGCAAAGTAGAGAATCTGAAATCTGACGCTAGATGTCTATGAGGAGACCCAATTGTTAGAAACCCTGACCTCCAGTCGGTCCTAGTGGGGATGGCCAGATACATTCCGTTGTGAAGCAGATTTGGGAGACTCTAGCTAACAAACCCTGTGTCATTCCCTGGGAGTGCCAGGCGGCATCTTCTAGTATTATCTCTCGATGGACTGCCAAATGCATGTTCCGCAAATAAATAGGAAGACATGTTACAGTTGGAATAGAGCAAAACTATGAGCGAAACAATAGATTATGTAATTAGGGTAGAGAGTGACAATGTCTGTGTCAAGGAAAAAATATGCTAACCTAACCATTTGCATGCCACCCTAGGGTATCACAACAGCTCTCACTCCAGCCAAGGCCCAAGAAAAGAAGCTCCTCCTCAAGAAAATCAAACCTCCAGAGTTTGATGGCAAAGGGAAAAACATCGAGACTGATGCAGCGGTTTGGATTGAGTCAATGGAGGATTACTTCACTGCTGCTGAAATTGCCCCAGCAAATCAGGCCATGATCGCTAAGTTAAAATTGACTGGCGAGGCTCAGCTATGGTGGAAGCAGTGGTGTAGAGACCAAGGCATCCCAAAAGCTACTATTACATGGGACAAACTAAACAAAGCGGTGCAAGGAAGATACTTGCCACCTGCCCATCGCACACAGTAGATGAATGAATTCTATGACTTGAAACAATTGGGATTGACCTTGGAAGCCTACTATTCAAAGTTTGTTTCACTATTAAAGTATGCACCACCCATGGACATTCCCCAACAGGTATCAAAATTCTGCTATGGACTAGATTCTCCATTGAATACTCGACTAGAAGCAATGCGTCCATCTGATTTGCAAGATGCATTGATTAGGGCAAAGCCAATCATTCAAGAGCTTCAATCCAAGCCAAAGAGGCATTATGAGGACTATAAAAAAGATGACTCATGAGATGAGGACAAGAGGTGCCACAAGTGCGGAGAGATAGGGCACATATGTAAGAGATGCTCTAACTACCGATGTTCCCTTTGCAAAATGAACTGGGACATATCCAAACAAATTTTCCTGAGATGGACCCTGGGAATCAAGAACCTGTAGGCAAACAAAGCCATCTAAGCTCTACTTTTGGCTCATATCATAAATCACATGATGATGAGGGCTTGGAGCCTGCTGTAACCTTTAGGGGTGATTAGATATCCTAGGAAGATCTTATTGGGTGTAATAAGTCTTGTACTTGGAATAAATCCTTCTTCTGTAAAGAATAGTTGGATCACATGAGTTGTGACAAGTTTTTATTTTAAGTTGAGTATTTGAGTAATCAAAGTAGTGCAGCAAAAGCATTACGGGTCCTAAACCATAGGCTCTAAGATACAGAGATACTTACCATCCCCAATTCTTTTTTAGATGAGGACATATCGATTCCTCTAAGGGGGAGAGAATGTAATATCTCAGTATATATTAACACAAGACAACCCCTCTCCCACATGGGAAACCCCCCAGGCTCAAATTCTTTTAAATTAATTAGTGCAAATTTTTTAATCTCCTCTCTCCCCTTTGGGATGTCGAGGAGAGCGAGAGTGTGTGTGAGCTGGACATGCATGCCATGCGGGGGGGAAGAGGAGCCCATGTGGCCCCTCTCTAAGCCCTCCCAAGGGGGGTCATGAGGGCCGCCAGGTGGCCGGGGGCATGCTACCCGCCCCCCCCCCCCAACCTGGTCGTTGAGGCGACCCCCCCCCCTTCTTTATAAACCCCCCCTCCTACAGCCGGTGTGTAGCACAACCCCCTTCTCATCATCATCGCAACGAGATGCCCCGGCACGCTGCTCTAATGGCAAGAAGAGAGAGAGAGAGAGAGAGAGAGAAAGAGAGAGAGAGAGAGAGAGAGAGAGAGAGGGGGGGAAGCTTTTGGAGGGTTCTTGTTCCCCCCCTTAAAGAGAGGTCATAAGCCCTCTCTAATATTTCAGAATATACACCCCCCTTTCATTATCTTTTCTCCACTCAAGGAGAGGCTGCAAGAATTTACTTGAAGTTGCATAGGAGAGTGCGAGATTTCTATCTCTCGTACGTGCATCTTCGAGTATGGCCCCGAAGCGTAGATCCACAAGGATAGCCGAAAACTCCACAAGAGTGGATGGTGGTTTGAATCAAGATGGTACCACAACCACGAATGGTCTATCATCAAGCGTAAATATCACTGGAATCAAGACATCACTCCAAGCCCAGGTTGCTCTATTATTAAATCATAGATTATAATTATCATGGTGAAAATCATATTCACATGCATCACATTGATTGCGCGATTGATGGGTAATTGCCTTGGTATGAATTTAGTTGTGATGTTTGTAACAAACAAGATAATTTTCGTTGTAAGATAACATCATACTAGGTGAAATTGATTAGGTAATTGTATCCTAAATTACCAAAAAAATTATTGCATGAATTCTTGCATAAAGTGCATTGCTCGTTGCACAAGTTCTTGCAAAACACATTTCAGAGGACATCGAAAGAAGCAAAGTGCATCTCCATATCACAAGATGGATTCTAAGGTACATGTAATAAACTGCAGAAAAGATTAAAGTGCAGCTAGACTCATACAATAATCACATAAAGTTATAAAGATCAGATCATTCAAGAAGCTTATAGATCGCGTAAATAATTACATAGAGGATCATGTTAAGATTGCATGCATAGAAAGTACCTTCGCATGTGAGGCATAAAATATCGTATGGGTTATATCAAAATTGTAAGCATTGAAATGAAGGCATGGCATTACGTTGCGTGCCTTAAAGTTGTTGGGAAAACTCAATGTTGTTTGTAATTTACCAAATGGGACTGAGATCCATGAATCCCATGGATCTCATGGGACTGAGATCCATGAGTCCCATGTCAAAGTCCTTGGTGACTTCAAGAGGGATAGGTAAAATCTTAGTGCATGTGAGCATTATTAAGAGGGCTTAAGAAGATTATACTTAAGATGGAGTAGGAACTGTTCTAAACAGAACCATCTTGGCCAACCATGGTCAAGGGGATTGACAATCTTGATCAATTAAGATCAAAGATAAAGGTACATAGGTACTTCAAGGGATCTAGGAGATAACCATCAAGTTGACCATGTGAAACCCTAAGGGGGAGAGTAAACTCTAGAAAGGTAGTCTATCATAGCTGAATATGACTTGATTAAGGATAAACTAAGTTGTATCCTTGGAAAGAATGCAACCCTTGTTTAAGAAACGGGTTGAAATGGTTTATCATTGATGTTCTTAATGAAATTTGATCTTGTTAAGGATGAAAAAGAGGGTGCTAAGCAGAGTGGTTATTTGCTAATTCGAAAAATGATATGTTTCCTAGTAAATGTTATTAGGCTGGTTGCTTTAGCTATAGATGATTTCCTAAAGGGATAATTAAGGAAGGATGGCGCTAGCTACCCCCGCAAACCGCCAAACCCTAACCAAGGGGGTTATGAATCTGTGCCATGAATGTGGACTAAACCCGCCATGAGAGAACTCTCCATGGAAATTACTTGGCATAGGAGGATGCTTGGGTGCCAGGGGGGCTCTGGCTGTAAAATCCCAATGCCTCTGGACCCTACACAAGTGTTCTACGTGACTCGAGATGGGATCTCGAGGCCTTGATACTAGTTACAAGGCAGAATCTTGGTAGGATAAACCTTTAATTTTTATTTTCGGGAGACGGAGATCTATTTTCTATGGAGGTAGAGAGAGACACTTAATTCTCCTACATGGGCGGAGGCAAAGATTAACTTGGAAATAAGTTAAGGAACTGCTTGATCTTGTTTTATATTGTCTTCATGTTTGTGTTCTAATTTATGTGGACGAACTTGTGCCCTAACAAGGTAATTAAGGAAGCTGCTTTTATATGTCAAACATAATGTGGTAGGTAATTAATTAGATAACTAAGCAACCCCGAGGAAAGCGTGGTGGATGTGACCGTCGGGTCCATCCTATGGCAGGGTGGTCTCGGTTAGCCGAGTGCCTTCCTCAATGGATTTTATCGATGCAAACATTATATAGAAAATGACCTTAAAACTTATAAGTTAAAACCCGATTCATACCATTTTAGGGAACCTGAATGGGACTATGCCTTATGGGCAGTGAATTTGAGCGCGACACATCCCTCTCATTTCCCATTCTCCTTGAACCAAGTGCGGCATGGATTTTCTTCGGTTCAAGTGCTTCTGCGCAAAGTAGAGCATCTGAAATCCGACACTAGACGTCCGTAACCAGACCCGACTATTAGGAAGCTTGGCTTTCGGTCTTAGCGGGGACAGCCAGATATGTTCCGTTGCGAAGCAGATTCAGGAGACTCTGGCTGACAAACCTGTGTCATTCCTTGGGAGTGCTTGGCATCTTCTAGGATTATCTCTCAACGGACTACTAAAGTCATGTTCCACAAATAGATAGGCAAACATGTTACATAAAGAGTTTCAAGAGAATAAGTTTCTATTTAAACAAAGCCAACCCCCAAAATTTAATGGAGAAGGGACCAAGGTCTATCAAGATTCAAAAGCCTTCATCAAGATGAATGAGTTCTATAGTCTGCACCAACTAAACTAGAATTTAGAAGACACTCAAATTTTTAAGCCTCTAGAAGTATGCATCAACAACAATGAGAATGAATGGCTCAATGAAATGCTAGATTCTACCAAGTATTGAATTGTTTGCACATGTAGCACCTAGTTAACAAGACAAGGATAAAAGGAAAAATTCTACCAAGAAGGACTGAATTGCTCTCTTGATACTAATCTTGGGATTTTAGTCAAATTGAAAATGTAGCATCTAATTGACCAAAGAAGGACAAAAAGGAAAACTCTACCAGGGATTGAATTGCTCTCTTGATTCCAATATTGGCATTATAGTTAATTCACACATGTAGCACCCAATTAACCAGAGAAGGACAAAAAGATAGAACCAAGGCTCCTTCATTAGAGGTACAAATGTTTCCTAATTTTCCTAAATACAAGGAAGCCTTTCATAAATGCTATCAAATTTAGAGGGCAAAATATTTCTACAAAAAGGTCAAGGTTATAGAGATTGACCCTTAAGACAAAGAGCTTATACCACCAACATATCTTAGGGTGGTCAAATTGATTGTAAAATAAGAGCATGCCATAGATGCTCTCATAAATGAAGTCTCTGAGTCCATGTTTTGACCTAGTATGATGCATGGAATATGGACATCCTAAACTTGTAACAACAAATGCAACCATCAACTAATATAGGGAGACACCATACAGTCCCTTGAGGAAGTTTTAGATTTTGATAACAGAAACTAAAATCATATCATGGATGTTATTTGTACTTCTAAATCAAGAAGATGTTGGGAATACTTGGGAGAAGTTTCAAGTGGATCAATAAGTGTAACATTCATTAATACACAAAGAATACACCTCAACCTTCCCAATGTCAAGATAAGTACTATCGTCTATGAAGGAAACCTTACTTACCCTCAAGAGAAAGGTAAGGAAAAGTAGGTAAGGAAACTACATTCACATTGATCACAATCTATAGAGAGGGGATGAACAATTGCTATAAGAACTCCTTAAACAGCAACAAAAGAAGAAAAAGCCTTGAAGCTAGACTACCAAACAAAAAGAGCATTAGGTGGGTGCCTAAGGCCAACAATGACAATACAACCCTTAAGCCTACTACAAAGAAACACCAAATGGTTAGGTGAAGGAAATTCAAGAGACTAATATAATTTTATCATCAACATAGATAGAGAGCTATCTTGATACCATGCTGGGTTCCCAATGCCCTCCTACATGCTCAAGGATATCATGCTAGTAATCAATAGATTTAGTTACCTAGGCAATCTAAACTGACTCCTCTTGCACCATTGTCCATTCCAATTCCAACCACGACAAGTGTTGATTCCAAACTTTCTCCCTTAAAATAAGACAACACCATAAGAAAAGATAACTAAGGAAACTAAAAGGCACAACTAAAGAAACCATTATGGTTGAAAACCCCACCATTGTTTATAGGAACAAGACACCAGAGCCATCCACCACTGACAAAGTGCAATAGCCAATGGTAGTTTCCAATGCATAATGGGAACCGAAGGTGCCCAGAAAACATACATTGCTAGCCCAAATTAGAAGTCAAAACAATAGCAGCCCTAGATGTCTACTTGACCCAAAACATTGAGCTCTAAAAAAGTTATCAAAACTATCCAAGGCAAGAGAGAAATAGCCCACCACAATTGTAAGTGCATCCCACCAATCAAAAGTGTCTAAATAACTAGGATTTTCAAAACCAAAATAGCAAATGGGAAAAATAGCAACCTTGTATCATTGGTCAAATCAAGAAACCACATCCTAAAGGGAAAAGGTAGTCAAAACACTAAAAGTCTAACATAAAAAAAAGTTGTTTTCTATCAGTTCTATACTTAAGAATTCTAAATGGACACCTATGTCAAATCCATAGTCCTTTTTTATTGCTATTGTTACTAGAACTAGTGGCCCACTAATTATTACTTCCCTCTAAATATAGTTGCATGGTGTAAGCTTATTCTCTCTTTACATACAATCTACCAAGTGAGCCTAGAGGAGCTTCAAGAGTTGGACTAGCAAGATAATGCCCATTTGAAAGGAAATGATATTCCATGCCCATTTGAATGGGAATGGTATTCCACTCAAGCCTCAATTTCCACAATTCAAAGTCAACCAATGATGACAAATGTCAAGAAAAGAAGAGCTATAAATACTTTCAAGTGTGATCCAACATATGTGGCTTGCAGTTCCTTGCAAGTGCTAGAAACCACATGTAATTTCCCATTAAATAAGAAAATTTTGCATCTCTGATCAATAAAACTCCTAAATAAAAGATGTGATTATCTGCATCTCACTATTTGTCATTCCACCCCGTATTCTTAACAATTATGCATTTCTTTAGTATAATCCAAAATTTGATAAATGGATTATTCCAAGTCAATGTAATCTTGTAATGTAAACCGATTCCTTTTTTATATAAAGGAACCACTCTTCTTTCCATGGTGCATAAATAATATTAAAAGTTAAAAGCAGAAAAACAAAGCAAAACTTGTATCACATATCAAGATTGCAAGCAATAAGAGGGAATGCAAAGTGACCTTTCTTGTCCCAAGTTTTTATTCATAATTGCATGATATGTTTATGGTTTGATTAGTGGCTACAAAGACCAAGCACAAACTACACATTTGCAAAGATAAAAGATTGGAGACACCCAAAGGATAATAAAGAAAAGGCAAGATGATTGCTTCAACCCATGATTAAAGCTAAAAGCAAGCAAGACCATCCACTATGGCACCTTATTCTCATGCTAATCAAGGAGGAAACAATAAAGGCTCATCAACTCAATCCAACCCATCTTTGAGAAAAGGGTACCTTGACAGCCCACCTCCTTCAACATCCACTTCTTCAAGAGGAGTCACTTGATGCTTCTCCAAATGGCTCAAAGATCTTGACAACTACATAGCCTTCGAGAGCTTAGATCTTCTCAATATAGGTGATAACAATCTACCTTATACTACACAACCTTTGAGAGAATTCTACCTTATACTATCTTGCATGCATTTAAGTCTATGTAATCGCATTGAAAGCCAAAGATGTAACTCCCATCAACTTGCACTTTAGCATACCAAGCCAATAAGGTTGAAGACCTAATCATTGTTACTATATGTCACACCAAAAAAAAGAAAAAATGAAAGAAAAAGAGAAAAAGAAAAGTGCACTCCCCTTTATTGCACCACACCTATGGGTTGTCATGTTAGAGGTGTATAGTGGCCTAGAATAATCGACTCCATCTCTAAGCCCTTAGCCCTTCTCCTCTACCTTCACATGTGCTTAGGGCACATCAAG
Organism: Lygodium microphyllum; assembly: GCF_053477565.2. Classification (NCBI taxonomy): domain Eukaryota; kingdom Viridiplantae; phylum Streptophyta; class Polypodiopsida; order Schizaeales; family Lygodiaceae; genus Lygodium; species Lygodium microphyllum. Next base: position 167,827,825 of record NC_141135.1, on the reverse strand, counting down.
GGGTAGTACAAATATAGGAAGCTCTTGCTTGTTAGACCTAGCTCCTTGAGTGACTTGCACCCTTCTTTCCCTAGTTTCATTCATCACTCTAGTTCCAAACAACAAGCTTGCTGATAGTAAGGTGAAGAAGGTGTTTCAATCAAGGAAGGTTCACTCTACACTAATTACCATTTCAATTGGTAGTTATGGTTACATAGGAGATTCATACATCAACTCTACCTCAAGTTAAACTTATAGGTTTGCCTATCTAGTTTTCCTTCTTCTTACAATCTTTGTAAGTGGCTATTTTCTTCAACAATGACAATACTTCCTATCCCCCACGGTGGAGATCACCATTGTTGCTACTACAATGACCTTTAATGAGAAGAACGTTGAGAAGTTATCTTCTACTTATATATTAGCCTATATAAGCATGTGCATTCACATTCCAACCTATACACAAATTGGGTACTCAAGTGTGGGATCTACCTTAGAAGTTAGGGCTTTCCTAGACTCATGTCCAAATCCAACAACATATGTCCTATTTACAAGAAGACTAGAACTCCCCTTACAAAGTGACTACACGTGAGGTTTTTAATTGCAAGCACTAAAGCTCATGGAGACCATTAGGACTTACTAAAAGTATCATTTTCACAATCTACCATAAATACTAACTCTTAAAAATAGTAAGCAATAGAAGTAGCTAAAAATAACAAGAAGAGACTAAGATGATGCTTAGAAAATTAACATTGTAATTTTTGGAGATTTCCAAGGCCTCGATGCCTCTTTAAATTGTATATTATTGATTTACCATACATGAGACTAGCCCATTGCAAGTTAGAGTTAGTTTTCAAATTCACACATCATGAGGAGAATGCATATTACAAATGTGAGAGCCAAACTCACTCTCATGAAATTGTAAATGCACATGCAACAGCGTGCAAGAGTAAAATGAAGATTCATGGGTAAGTTTATTCATGAAAAGAGCCAAAGTCATGTAAAAGTGAGAAGATGGGATATAAAAGACCAAACTTGAGAGTAGAAAAGGGTTGATGCTATCTCTCGAGGAAACACTTTATAATATACTCATTCTTTTGTGTGTAATTTGTGAGTTCAAGATTTTATCTCTTCCTTTTTGCTTCCACCATAGCTTGAGAGAGAGAGAGAGAGAGAGAGAGAGAGAGAGAGAGAGAGAGAGAGAGAGAGAGAGTGTGTGTGTGTGTGTGTGTGTGTGTGTGTGTACCAAACTTGAATTTCATTCATCTCCTTCTATTCTTCATCTCCTCTTCTACTAAATGTGCACATGTTCGCGTGTGTGAATGAAAGAGGGTGAGGGACTTGAAGAGTGAAGATCTCTAGACTTGAACTCCATTCATCTCCTTTTCTTTGTCACTCTTCTACTACATGTGGTATTTCATGGCATCCATATGCATTCTAGAGCTTTCAAGAGAGTGAGTGAGGAACCACCAAGGAGAATCTTCTTCTCCTTTTCTTGTTTGCATCCTCTTGATAGCATGGATTGGAGCTTGATAGTGGTGGATTGAAAGCTCAATGCTGCAAAAGGGGCATACATTCAAATCTTAAGGCTATGTCCCTTTGGTAGAAATTTAGAAAGAGAAGGTGAGTAATATGTGAGCTACTAAAAAATTTGAGTCATTATATGAATCGATACAAAATTATCATAGACTAAAATTACATTAGATTTTTTTGAAATGTTAAAATGTGCTATTTGTAAGATCTCTAATACCATGAGACATAAAATTGTATTTATTCAATATTAAAATTATTTTTTATTGTTTCTCAATCTCTAAGGATTTTTGTGCTTAAAGGCCCCAAAATGATTTCCTTTTTTATGTAGGGGTGAATATTACTACACATGTGAAAGTGACCTTAAATGAGGCCAAATCATCATAGGCTGATAATAATCATCTATGAAATTTTATTACATATCTAAATTTTCATACATATGCTAGTTTACATGTCCATATGTCTGGTAAAAGAACTCCTATTTTTTAGGCCTACTTTTACTCTGCTACCTCATACTCCTTATAATAAGAGTTGAAAACTTTAGATCCAAGTATTAGAATTTTCTTATATAAAAAGTAAAAATGATTCCAACATCATTCTCCACACTTTGAGAGTTGGGATTGAGTAAATTCACATTCTATAGGCACTATAATATCAATCTCCTACTCCTCCTACATTTTGCGGATTATAGGCAACACCTAATTTGAAGTATATATCTAGAAACATCCAACCATTGGATCAAGTTTATGTCTTCTAAAAAAAAAAAGTACCACTCATTATCTACATTTTTATCACCTAGACCATCCAAATATTACATCACCTAATAATGGGCTGACATTTACCAACCTTTAATTTGCAGGCAAAATATCAATCCTCTACATTCACAATTATGCTTTGAGCTAGTCTCAATGAACATTGAATGATGAGAGAAAGGAGAGTCAAAGAGTGACTAAAACTTATCATCATATAGCTTATCATTTTATTGATCATCTCCAATCAATAAATTGTATCCTTGAGTATGTCAAATTATTTCTATTACTATTGCATTCTTTTCTTCTACTATAGCCTACTTGATTGTGAGTTCCTTCCTATCAATCACATGTTTGTGTCATTTCCTTATCACCTATTTTCAATTGAGTCATTTGAAGTTTTGTCAAGTCTTCATTTTAGCTTCATCACTCTCATTGTTGATACAAAATCAACAAGAACATAGAAGTATCCTTCCAAGCTCTTTGATACATCTTACTCCTAGAAAATTTCCTCCACGTGATTTCAAAAAATACACTCTTTAAGATCCCCTATCATCCACAATGGATCCAAATGATATTTGCTCACTTTGATGGAAACAAGCTTTTAAAAAAAAACTATATTGTATAGAAGTTTGAGATGCAAATTCTATTAATGACCAAGAACATGTGGAAGATTGTTACAAGAAAATCAAGAAGGCCAACTCATGGAGGTGAACAAAGAAACAAGTAGGATAGAAGAGAAAACCAAGCTTAGGGCCTCATCGATATCAATGTAAATGATAAATTTGTGGTTGGCATGTAGCAAGTGCAAAGGAAGCATAGAACAAATTGGCCAAAATGCTTAAGAGTAAGAGCACCAATGAATGTAATGTAATTTTAATTCTAAGGTGAACGAAACAAATAAAACTCTAAGTAAGATTATTGACATTGAACAGGAACTAAATACATAGGGGGGAAATGTCAAAAAGGATGAGATCTTGTAGGTTATTCTCCGAGGTGTAGCATTGTCACTTCTATTATTGAGAGAGAAATTTTTCCTTTATGTGAAGACCTCAGCCCATGTTACCTCAATGACATTATGGCATAGAAGATAGGGACACATGAGAAACAAAAGCATCATGCATTTGAAGAGGGAAAAGCTAGTTGAATGGCTTCCTATCATGAAATTCAAGGAAGAAAACCATACATGTTCCAAGTTTTACTTTGGGAAGAAACAAATGAGAAGGTTCAAGAAGAGTATCTACAAAGAAAAGGCAAGACTTGAAACCATCCACATAAACATATGGGGGCTAGCCCAAGAAACATTTCTAGGAGGCTATAAATATTGCATCAATTTTGGTAATGACATGACAAGTAATGTGTGGATTTATCCCATCAAGCAAACTTTTTAAGCATTCTCTAAGTTTCAAGAGTTGGAAACAATGATAGAGAAGACATGTAATGCATATATTATGGTTTTAATATCAAATGGAGGGGGAGATCTCATCTCAAATGGATTTGAAGAGTTTTATTGAAAAAATGATATAAAAATTAATATAATTGTGAATGTATCCCTCAACAAAATGGGGTTACAAAGAGGAAGACTAAAATCATTGTTGAGCATGCTAAGTCCATTGTGAATTATGTGAATCTTCTAAATCCTTATTAGGTTAAAGCTGTGAATACTTCAATGTAACTCATGAATAGAAGTCTCACAAAAGCATTTCCCAATTTCAATCCAAAAGGTCATAAACAGGTAGAAAACCAAATGTATTTCGTCTTAGAGGTCTCGATTGTGTTGCATATATGCACATTAATTGATTAATAGAGAAGGAATCTTAATTCTAAGTCTCAAAATATATTTTTATTGGTTCTCCACCCAATCCAAAGGTTATAGATTATATGGTCTAGATTCTAAAGATTTTTTAAGCTTAAGAGCTGTTATATTTCATGAAGATGACAAGTATGCTATTTGGCCCCACCTAGCTCCTATCATAATAATCAATCACATGGTTACCATATTGTAGAAAATTCATCCTCTATTTTAGCTCATGCTTATGTGGATGTATAGTTAAAAGAAGAATAAAATAATGCAACCAAAATTTCAACACAATCACCTCTTAGAAAGTTTGTAAGAATAATGTGTACTCTACAGAAGCTTGCCTATACTGCTAATCTTGCTACTACACACCTAGCCATTATGTGTTAAAAGTCTCTTCCATCATTGTACCTTAATCACAATGTAACATGCATAAAAGAAGATTGGAATTGAATAATACAAAGCTCTCATGGCAATAATACATAGGAACTTACTAATCTACAAAAGGGTAAAAAGGTCATTGGATGTAAGTAGATCTATAAAGTTAAATGTTGATGGTACAATCAATAAATATAAGGCCATGTTATATGTTGTTAAAGGGTTTACTTAGACATATGGTGAAGATATTATGATGAAATCTTTTCTCCAATTGCAAAGATTGCAAGTGTTAGACTGAACCTTCTCGCTATTAGCCATTATGGATGGCCCATTTACCAAATGGATGTAAAAAATGATTTGTTGAATGGAGACTTATAGGAAGAAGTTTGTGTGCAATAATCAAAGGGTAAGAAGGCCATTGGATGTGAGTGGATCTATAAAGTTAAACATTGATTGTACAATCAATAAATACAAGTCTAGTTTATGTGCTAAAGGATTTGCTAAAATTATGCTAAAGATTATGATGAAATCTTTGCTCCAATTGCAAAGATTACAAGTGTTAGACTCGTGATTTTTCTTGCTAACCATTATGGATATCCCATATACCAAATGGATGCAAAAAGTGCTTTCTTGAATGGAGACTTATAGGAATAATTTTGCATGGAATAACCATTCAAATATGTAGATGCCAACCATCCATGCAAGGTATTACTAAAATAGACTAGAAGCGGAGATGCATAGAGGTGACACACAAAAGTGATCATGTTCAAATTCCCAAAAGAAAACCTATTTAGAATTGCATCATTAGTTGTGAAACATCTTGTTTTGCTCGAAATTAGATGCTCTATTTGGCATTATTTTTAACATGATTCTAAACATGATGAGGACCATGTGAAGACTCAAGTTAGGGTTTAGAAATGCCTAGATATGCTAGTTTTAATGCTATAAACACAATTTTTAACATGACTTGGATTTAAAACTCAACGGTGATGTGTTTAGGCATTTTAAAAACTTGAAAAACAAAGAGACATTATTTAGGGAAAAGAGAAATAAATAGAGAGAGAGAGAGAGAGAGAGAGAGAGAGAGAGAGAGAGAGAGAGAGAGAGAGAGAGAGAGAGAGAGAGAGAGAGAGAATGTGCTATGAGGTGTTTATGCTTGTACCACCAATTGTGGGAGCATTCTTAAGGTGGAGAGAATCCTCACACTTCTTGAAAAATCCAATGTTTTAGCTCTTCATGAATTCCTTTACATTATGTAGTAGAGCTTATTTACTATTGTTGTTTTTTATGTTTGCTATTGTTAAATGTTCTCAATTTTGGCATTAAAGCATTGCAAAGATGCATGTTTCAAATTTTATGAATTTATAGTTAAGTATGCTTTTTAACGAGATGAAGGTTTGCTTAAGCACAAAAGTGGGTGTAGACCACTTTAGTATCAGATTTTGGTATCTTACAATGTTGAGATAGTAGAGTTAAAGATTTAAAACAAGTTTCAAGTGGAAATTCATTTTCTACAAAAAATGGATTCTCAAATGTGTATGAAAATTGGTCAAAAGAGCACTCCGCAATGCTATTTGGAGCTCTTAAAAAAGTGGACAATTTTTATCTAGTTTCAAATCCCTTAATGGAAATAGATACTATACATATCAAACTATTTTTCATGAAATTTTTAGCCTGATAAAAATTTTCTAAGATGGTTTTTAGTAGAAACACTATACGATTTCGATTTTCTACAAAAAATGGCATTAAAGATGAACATTAAAATCTATAGTTTCTAGCTTGTTTTAACCCTTTCTATTTTTTTTCAACTAGTACCTTATGTTGGTCACATTTCCCTAAAATCGTTTCTTCTTAATCTTTCATCTTGATGAGAAATTGAATTTTTGTAGAAGGTCCAAATTGCCACAAAATCGGCTTTTTTGCTATAAGACTAGTATTAACAACTTTTTTGACATTATATGTGATGTGCAAAGATAGTATATATCCCAATGTTGTTGTCGGTATCCAAAGTTACCATAAGGAATAAGGTAAAGGTAGAAAATTAGAGAAATGGATGTGGATATCATGCTTGAGGGTGAACATTATTCTTACACTTTGGCTTGATTTACTTGGGATTATAGTTTGATGTTGGATGCATTATAATTTCCTTTCCTTTGTGGAATATCGCTCTTTGAGTCTTTTCTTTGACAAGGAAATTAATTTTCCACATCTACCGTTACTTTAGCTCTAAGTCTCCTTTCCTTTTATTAGCCTACTCTAAGTAATTCTAGGACAATTAGTTAGGGTGAATTAAAATATGACCACAATTACATTTATGACTCGTTGTGGACCTTTCCATGATCTAATTGAAGAATCTTGGTTTCTTACTCAAAGAGTAATGGTCTTGTAAGAGGAAATGCATGTGTTAGAGAGAGAGAGTTATCAATAATATCTTGTCGCACTGACATAGGTATAAAAGGTATAAGATGTAATTTTGGCATGTTTTATCATAATGCAATTATTGTCTCTCATCTCACCTACTTGTACTCAACTTTCATGGCTTCTCTTTCTTCTTTTCTATCTTTCTAGTCTTTCTCTCTCTTCTTTTCTCTATCTTATGCTCTTCTTTCTCTCATCTCTTAGCCTTCTCCTTGACAAGTGATATCAGAGCATTGGTCTTTGATCCATTTGATATAATCCTTTCTTAAATTTCCTTCCCAATCTTGTTACTTCATGGTTACTCAAGGACATGGTGTTGGTTTGAGAAAATGGACAAGTGCAGTGACCAAGAGGATCAAGGACAGCTAGTCAGAGCTAGTTGGAGTACTTGAAGGAAAAGTTGGAGGCATCTTGGAAAAAATGGAAGGTGGTGCATCAATAATAAGCTATTTTTGAGGTAAAATGGTAAAGACTGGGTAAATAGAGTTAGTCTTGATTAGAGGTTTGATTATTTTTCAAGACAAGCTTTCTCTTTCCTCTCTTTCAAGCTTTTGGCTAAAGCTTTCATGGTGGCTACCACCAACAAATCCAATATCTTGCTCTCCACTAATCTTCTTTCATTATATGACCATGGGCCAAGGATTCTGCACACATCCTGAGCAAAAAGTAAAGCACCAGACAAGTAGTACGCAATTGTGAAGAGGAATACGTCTGAAATTTTCAGCGTAAAAGGCATTGTCTGCCCTAGTCTAATTAGAGATCTTTAGCTAACTTCAAGCCTTCTTTACCATCATTTTGGAGTAGGATAGGCTTCAAGATGAAGGAATTTCAAAGCATATTGAGCTCATATTGGAGATATATTTTGGAGCTTTTCTTCAAAAAGCTTGAACATTCAACATTCAAGTGTTCGAGCAATCTCGGGGTATTGAATTCTTCATGGATTCAATCTTACTCAAGTATGTATTTACTGATTTTATGGATTCTTAGAGCTCCATGATGGATTTTGTAACGTGTCCACCAGTCTCAATCCATGGCACACCTTTTAGTAGTCCATCAGTAGGTTTTCCAAAAATGATGCCGCCTTCTGCTCCCTTGGAAGGTCATGGGGTTTGTCACGTAGGTCCTACTGAGTCTACTTCACAACGGGAGAGTTCTAACCAAACCCACTAGGATCAACCTAAATTTCCAAGTTTCTAAAATCAAACGAGTCTCCTAAGAGCCATCTAGCGTCAGTAATTTTGAGTTCCCACTTCTACAGGATTACTCGATCTGAAGCAGACTTGCCGTTGCACTTGGTTCAAAGAGAATGGAAGATGGAGGGGAGTGTAGTACGTCAACTCTCCTACCCATAAGGCAAAATCCCATTCCAGCCCCCTAAAACAATGCAAGTCGGTTCTACCTAATGACTAGTTGGTTAATTTATCATCTTCCTATTTCTATTGCCAATTCAGAAAAGCTCCCAGCTAACCGAGACCACCCTACCATTGGAACCCATCGGGGGTCACACCCACTCGCTTTCCTTTGATGACGAAATCATCTCTAGTTTTTTAACTACCTACAGCACATTTATTGGAACATATACAACCAGCTTTCTTAATTAGTACGTTAAATCACATGTTACTTCACGTAATTTATATCATGGGCATGCATACAATTCAAATAATCCTTGAATTAAAAAAACTTCTTTATTATATTGGAAGCTTATTACAATTTCCATCTTTCTGACATTGTGGAAGATACACAGAATTCCACGAGGGTATTCTGCCCAACAAGATTCCACCCATGTAATTAGTATTTAGGGTTCTAGGATCCCATTCTGGGTCATCAAGGGGCTCGCCAAATTCTAGGAACAATGTAGGATTTACAGTCAGAGTCCCCCCTGGCACCCACATTTCCTACTTCCCGAGACTATCCCTATTGACAGACCTTTTGCTAATCGAGCCAGTCTAGGCCTCACAAAGCGATAACCATGACCTCCTTGGAGTAGGGTCCCGTGACTAGCTTAGGGGTAGCCTAGTGCAACCCTTCATTTTATCCTGTTTGTTAATATTTTCAATCAAAGATCTAGATTCTAGCAAACACAAACAATCCTTCCAAATGTATATCAAATGATGCAATGACAATCACACCATCTTGCAATTCACAACTTCGATAGCCAAGGTAGACCTTATCCTAAGGTAACCTTACATTCTAATGAGGATTCTCCTCCCCATAAAGAAGTGTTGAGTACATCTCTTACAACATGTTAAGCAAGGCATGAATTTCCCGTTTGGGCTATCTTACCCAACATAAGAGAAATTCCTTAAAGAAATATATTGTGCCAATAACTTAACAAGATGACTTACAAATCCTTTAAATAGAGTTTCACTTTTTAAGTAACACTTAACCTTGTCACATTTGACAATAATTATATCAAGTTATTTTACTAATCTCGAGTGTGCATAAATTCATATGTGCAATAACCTCTTGTAACTATTTCTATCATGATTCCACGATTTAGAATATCAATTAATCTAACTACAAATCATAGTGATTAATTGTTTATGTGTACACTAGTAAGCTTTCTAGATGAAACTATCAATTTGTGTAAGTGTAAAATATAGAGCTAATATGTGAAATAATAACCTAGTAATGAATAACCTGGTTTGGCACGACGATATTAGGAATTTTATTTTTTCTCGTGCTTGCGTTTGCCACACCTGATGTTCTGTTGGTAATGGCAACTTCAGTAACCTCGAGCACTCCCGTATCTCTAGCAATACCCATTCCTTGATCGGTTGTGGTGGTTTCCATGGTCTTTCCACCTCGTCGCTTTGGAACCATAGTTCGCAAGTGGATTCGAGATATAAAGGAGGAATGAATTTGAGATGGGAGAGCGTAAGAGAAGATGGCTTAGTCAAAGACCGAGATAGGAGGGAATTGAGCTAACTCTCTCCCTCGCAGCCTCTCAAGGTAACTCCTCTCTCTCTCTCTCTCTCTCTCTCTCTCTCTCTCTCTCTCTCTCTCTCTCTCTCTCTCTCTCTCTCTCTCTCTCTCTCTCTCTCTCTCAAGCTCCTTCTCACAGCCTCTTGCAGGGGTATCCTTCTACCTCCCTCTCTCTACCTCTCTCTCGCAGCCTCTTGAGGCTCCTTATGCTTCTCTCTCTTTACCTCTCTCTTGCAACCTCTCAGGGTCTCCTTGTGCTTCTCTAAACTACTCTGCATGCCTCTTATTTATAGTGAATTAGAGCAAAAGGGCTGTGGCTGAGAAGAAGAGCTCTTTGTGGAGAGGATCTTGGAAAAATAAGTGATCTCATGGTTCTGCTGGCTCCAAAAGGGGGGTAAAACCCCAAGACACTTGATTAGAAATCTTCCAGATCACTCCTTCTTCTTCTCCCTGTTCGAAGTGTTGTTTTCTGCTTGTAAACTGTGATCACGACGCACGCGAGTTCACCAATCACTCTCTTTTTTCATTAAATCTTCAAAATTGACTGAAAAAGCCACTTGCTTTTCTTACATGACATCCTATTCTAGAAATTTCCATATCTTTTTAGGATATTTACGATAAATAATATCTAAAATATACTATTTTTATCCAAAAATTTAATATTTTTGGACCATCCATATTTTACATATTGACATCAATAATATGGCTCATAACTCTCGTTCACATTGTAACTTCGTGAAGGGTGGCTACAATCCTTGTAAATTTGGAAAAAATGTCGTGTTATGACTCTCTTTTTTTTTAGTTTTTACTTTAGTTAGTTGCGTTACTAACTTATTAATTGATTAACTAACTTTTGAACTAACCAATTGACTTTTAATTGCGTGGAAATATTACAGATTCATGGTGGATTATGGAAGTTTCTTCAAATATTAGATTTAAGTTTGCATCAATCATCTTCTTCAAGCTTGATTGAGGTATTTCATTTGCTTAATCTCTAAAATCTCTCAATATACACTTGCTTTAAGCTTTTTCACTTGTTGATGTAAGATTATTAATCAAGTAATTCTCTGAATTGATCAATAGATCAGAGATTAGTGCTCTTCCCATCGATTAGAGCCTACTTTATTGAATTTCAATATTCATTTCAATCATATTTCATCATGGGTGTCATTTACAATGTTGATGTATAATCCTAATTTGGTTGTATGATTTTCTTTGCCCAAGATTGAAATATTGTAAAGGGTAAGTACAAGCAATCAGTGAATCACTGAATTACATTCGTAAGACTATTAACCAACACTTATTTCTTCATTCTAATCTTTCATTGATCGATCATGCATATCATTGAAGGGTGAAAGAAATTTTTAATTATGCATTTCATCCTTGATTTATTAATTAGAATGCTACTGCCATATTGATATTCCAACCAATGCAACCAATCAATCCGAGGGAGAACTTTGCCCACCTCTCGGTGATTCGCAGCCTATGTAGAGAGCCTATCATGCCATTATATCCCTCACCATAGGTATCGCAAGTGGAGTCATTGAAGACCTAAATATCTCAACTAGATAGCTTTGTTTAGGACTCCATTGATTAACCATAGGAATCATATATGTTATTACATATTTTCTTATAGGAGAAATTTTAGCCATTATATTCCCTAGAGCAAGGGTCAGGTGCATTCATTAGAAACATGGCATTTGGGCCTTCATTTGGATGAATTTGTAGTCATTTACATGTGTTACGTGTCATTCCAAATTGGTTACAAGTCTTAGACAAAGTGTTACACTCAAACAATGAATTGGGACCACTCTTGGAAGGCTTTTTACTTGATTACAAGTGTTGTAGAGTAATTTAAAGAATTTTCAGGACCTCTATAGGGTATTACATGTTATATTCAGCTCCTGTGGATCATACATAGGGTACCATAGGATTGAAAGGCCTTATCTTTGACTTAGGGGAGGTGGATACACTAAAACAATGCTTTTATAAGGTGCAAGACTATTCTAAACAATAATTAAAAAATATTCCCATAATATTTTGTTTTGATTCCGAGCTTGAATGTTATATCTTATCTTGAAAAGCTATTCATGGCTTCAATTTCCATTAGAAAGTTATTGATTTCGATATCGGAATCAAAAGTGTAACAAAAAGGGGTCTACTAGGACTGCAATGTACTAGTGAGCATAAATGACTAGAAATAAGGGAAAGAATAAGCCTAATGATAATGTTTAACAACAAATTAGGGACTCACGTGAGGCAATACTTGAGGCACATCAAGATTATGAAGATTCACAAGAATATGGTGCTTATAGTACTCTTAATGCCACTCTTTATAACCATGAGACTAGGCATTCCATCAAACACATGGAATTGGTTTCTAAATTGGATTGGGTTGTTGAATAGTTGGTTCAATCAAACATGCAAACCAAGGAAGTCATGGAGTATATGGCTCAATCTACCAATGATTATTTTGAGAAGTTTGCTTCTTCTACTGAGGATTCTTTGGACAAACTTAGCACTCAAATTTCTATGCTTGTGGTGGCAACACAAATGGCAGACAAAGAGAGTAAAGATAAATAGTCTTTTCAACCATCAAACAATAATCCTTAGTCATGTATTATTAGAAAGAAAGGGATACCATATAGCACTTATGAGATTAGAGGGACTTATTTTAGAGATGATGAGCCTATTTTGAGCATTCATGGGTCAAATCCTCCTCAAGCCACTAGAAACCACAACCCAACTATTCCTTTAGGCAAGTTTCAAACCAACTATCACAAGAGTGTCTCTAATATTTCAAACCCCAATGGTAGTTACATGGACATGCAACCCCAAGTAACTAATAGCAAGGCTTTGTTGAGAGGGGACTCTGTGATAAGATTGTGTTAACCAAATATAGTGGTCATTCATCATCATCGGCTAATTTGGAGGAGTGGACTTCCAAGTTGAAGTCCTACTTTGATATTTTCCCTAGGTCAAATGACCAAAAGATTTGCTTTGCTACTCTCCACCTTGAGGGCTTTGCTCATACATGGTGGAGATATATAAAGAGGGAAAATCAGCAGGTTGATAATTGGGAGGATTTCAAAGCTAAGATGGCTCAGGTGTTTGTATCTCACATTGCAAAAGAAAAGTTGGCATGAAGATGTTATCAATTGGACCAAAGAATTCTATCAGTTAGAGAGTATATTAATAAGTTTTTTAATCTTACCATGTATGTATGTAGAGTGCGTGTGAGATGATGCAAACATGCATTAGTATATCTATGGTTTGGAGCCTAATTTGGCAACTGATATTATGGCCTAGAAACCCACTACACTATTCCATGTTATTAAGCTAGCTGAGAGCTATGCTCGTAAGTATAGGAAGTACATTCCTATGTAGGCTTCTTTTGGACAGCAAACCTGGGTTGTTGCTAAAGAAGGCAACATTGGTGGAAATTATGGAGATTCCAATACTTCATTTGGCAGTCCCAAAGTCCCTACATACCCTACTTTCAATCCCTCAAGACAACAAAGTGCTTCAAATCAGCAAATCAGCCATAAGTGAAGCCTAAGCAAGGTGACGATAGACCTTGAAATAATTCAACAAATAATGCCAAGTTTATACCTATGGATCTTTTCAAGGGAAAAAAATAAAAGTGACTATGTTTCAAATGTGGTGAAAAGTATATGACTGATCGTGCATCAAAGTGCACTTTCAAGAATGCCAAGGCTAAGAATTATAACATGATAGTACTTGAGGATGGGGATTATGAGGTTTTTGACGAACCAATAGTGAGTGCGCAAGCTGAATTTGAAGAGCATGATGAGGATCATGATCCCGATCAATCTTATGAGGTTGTAGATGGATTTCCATTTGGCCCTAGTGGGCTTATTCCTTTTTATCCTAGTGGGACAGATTTACCTCTTACTGCCACTATACTTTGTTCTATTTCCATGGATGCTTGGACACGTTCAAATGCCCTGATACACTTCGTATGAAGGATACCATTTATGGAAAGGATGTGTTTATCATGATAGATAGTGGTAGTACACACAGTTTTGTGAATAATTCAGTTATGGACAGGTTACATTGCTTTCGCACTAATTTATAACAACCCATAAGAGTACAGTAGCTAATGGTGAAGAGGAAATCGGCACTCAAATGTGCCCATAGGTTTTCGTACAGTTAGCTAAAAATTATGAAGTACAAGTGAATCTAATTACTTTGGAAATGGGACCCATAGATATTCTACTTGGTTGTGATTACCTAATGACTGTAGGGAAGATTACTATGGATTTCTCGCAATTGTACATTGAGTTTTCCACTGGTGGGCAGTCTATCCATCTATAGGGAATCCCAAGTAAATCTAATTTTCAGCTTATCACCATTAAACAACTCAATAAGAAGTACAAGAAGCTCTCATAGATTTTTGTATTGCACTTGAATAAAGAGGTAGAAGATCAATCCAAGAATTCAGTAGAGCCTCCTTCTTTGAAAGCTCTACATGAGGAGTGCAAGGACTTGTTTGAAGTACCTACTTCATTACCTCTTAAGAGAGAAGTGGTCACCATATTGATTTAGAGCCTCATTAAAATCCAATCACCAACAAGCCACCCTACAGGTTGTCAAAATGTGAGCATGAGGAAGTAGCCAAGTAAATCAAGGAGCTTTTACAAATGGGATTTATTGAGCCTAGTTCTTCACCTTATGCATCTTCGATCTTGTTAGTAAAAAATAAAGATGGATCCTTTAGGATGTGTATTGACTACAAGGATCTAAACAAGATCACAATGAAGAATAGGTATCCAATACCTAGAGTTGATTATTTTCTTAATGAGCTTAAGGAGGCTAGATTCTTTAGCAAGATTGATTTGAGATCTGGATATCATCAAATTCGTATGCAAGAGGGAAATGAAGTTAAGACTGCCTTTAGGACTAATCGTAGGCTATACCATTTCCTAGTTATGCCATTTAGGCTTACTAATACTCCAACTACCTTCTAGAATCTGATGAATAAGATTTTGCAATATTTTCTCTTCCAATTTATCCTAGTCTTCTTTGATGGCATATTGATTTATAGCAAAACTTTGCATTACCATTTATCACATATGAGGAAGGTTTTTTATGTGTTGAGACATCACAGATTCTTTACTAAGGAGAAAAAGTGCTCTTTCATGCAAATTGAAGTGGAGTACTTGGGCCATATTGTTAGTGAACTAGGGATACATGCTAACCCTAACAAGGTACAGTGTGTTAGAGATTGACCAACACCTACCATCACTACTTCCCTTCAAGGGTTTCATATTCTATCTTCATTCTATCACAAATTCATTACGCGTTATGCAATTGTATAGCAGCTCCTATGGTTGATAGGATAAAGAAGGAAACTTTCTTTTGGGATGCACTTGCAAATAGTAGCTTCAACCAATTAAAGGAATTACTTACTTCTACTTCTATTCTAGTAAGCCCACATTTCTCTAGAGAGTTTACCATATAGTGTGATGCCAATGGCTATGGCATAGGGGCTATTTTGCTACAAGAGCACGGAGTTATTACCTTTGAAAGTTGTAAGCTTACAGATAAAGAGATGGCTATGAATGTCTATGACCAAGAGATATTGGCTATTCTACATGCGATAAATAAATATCAACATTATTTGTATGGTAGTCGATTTAGAGTTCAAAGTGATCACAGGGTCTTAAACTATTTCCTTACTCAGTCAAATATTATCCTTAAGCAACGTAGGTGGGTAGCTACCTTCCAAAACTAAAAAAAGACAATGTGGTAGCTGATTCTCTCTCGAAAATGTAGGCATGTTGGGTTTTAGCTATGACTGATCTACATGGTGACTAGTTTGATGAGTTACAGGAAACCTATCTTTTGTATGATGAGCTCACACGTATACTTCAGAGATTACATCAAGGTCTTATAGAGGAAAACTACCATCAGTTTAAAAATGGTCTCATTTGGCTACATGGAAAGATTGTTATTCCCTCTACTTCTTCTTTCACGCTGAAAATTATTGTGAGGAGTTACATTCTTCGCCCGCAGCAGCTGGACAGTTTGGAGTGTTTAAGACCTATGATAAAATCAACATGAGTTTTCACTGGAAAGGATTGTGGAAAGATGTTAAGGATTATATTATAAAATGTATGCCTTGTCAACACAATAAGGATGGTACCTATAAGCTAGGTGGTTTGTTGTAGCCATTGCCTATTCCAAAAGGCAAATGGACACACATTACCATGGACTTTAATATGGGTTTACCTATTACCAAAAAGGGTTGGAATAGCATTTATGTTGTACTGCATAGACTCGTCAAGGTAGCCCATTTCATTCCTACTAAGACTCAGTTCACTATTTCACAAGTGGCTAGTCAGTTCATGTAGCAAATCTTTAGATTACATGCATGTGATTGTGCATGACAGTGATACCAAGTTCATGAGTAACTTTTGGCTGGGGGTATTTAGCTTCATGGAAACTAAATTAACTTCTTCTACTATAGTCTATCATCTGCAAACTGATGGTTAGACAAAAAGGGTTAATAAGTGATTGGAGACTTACCTTCACCTTTTGTCATGATATATAGCATGCATGGGATTCATGGTTACATTTAGCTGAGTTTACCTATAATAACTCCACTCATACTAGCATTGGAGTTTTACTCTTTGAGGCTATGCATGGCTACAAGGTACCCTTATCCAGAGTTATTTTCAATGAGAAGATTAACTCTCATGGAAAGAAGAAATTGAAAAGAATGCATGCCCTTCTTCAATAATGTAAAATGAATCTTAGAAAAGCTCAAGATCAAATGAAGGTGCATATTGATGAGAAGAGGTGACCTTTGGAGTTCCAGGAGGAAGAGTTTATTCTCTTAAAAGTACCCAAGTCTCGATATTCTACTCTAGGCTCTAGCAACAAGTTTGCTCACAGGTTCTATGAGACCTACAGGATCTTGAAGCGTATTGGAGACTTGGAATATTGATTGGAACTTTCCTCTTCCACTAATATTCATAATGTATTTTATGTTAATCAACTCAAAACCTTTTATGGTACCCAGGTGGAAATAGTTGATGAGCTGCCTCCTATGGATGAAGAAGGACTTATTCAGTATATTCTTGAGGAGGTCATAATTCAGCATGAAAAGAAGCTTCACTCTCACTTCATCATTGAGTATTCGATTAAGTGGAAGGGTTTACCACTTGAGGAAGCTTCTTGGAGGCCAAATTCCATTTTGGATGAGTTTGTCTATCTACAAGATGTATTGGGGGCTACAATATAGTCACATGGGAGTGAGTTGCACTCTAAACAGAGTCTAGACAACAACTTGTTTTAGAACAAATTTTACCCTACCTAATTTTCAAAATTCAACCACTTACATAGGGTTGAAGTACTCTTTAGTAGCTACATTTTTGTAAGAAGCTGGGAATAAGGATTTAGTGTAAATAATATTGATATTATGCCATGTCACACTGACATTGGTATAAAAGGAGAGGACATGTAATTTTTCATATCTTTTTGACACATTAATACAATTATAGTCCTTCTCTCTCATCTTGTTCACAACTTCCATGGCTTCTCCCTCTTTCCTATCTTTCTCTCTCCAAATCTAGTATTTCTCTCTCTTTATCACTTTTCTTCTCTCTCTTCCTACAGTATTTCTCTCTCTTCTACAGTCTTCTCTCTCCTCTTTCTCTCTCCCTAGTTCACTCTCTGACAAGTGGTATCAGAGCATTGGTCTTTGATCCATTCTTTTTCTTCTATTTTCAGTCCTATTTTCCTCCATCAAAATCAATTTTAGACAAAAATTGTACAAGACCTTAACTAGTGGAGTGCTGCAGATCACCTACAGTTAGTAAGAGACTACATTTGGAGATATCCAAGGTCAGATATGGTGGAGGATGGCTTAAGTGACAAGTCGTCATCAAATTTCATGCAAAATTGGAGGTAACTAGGGTAAAGGAGAGTTAACTGGGCTTAGTTTGGGGTTAAACTGTGTCTACTTTTCAAAAGAGGTCTTCCTTTCCTCTTTCTCCAAGCTTTGGCCATGCTTCCATGGAGTTTTCCAGCTGAGATCTTCTCCTTATTCACTGATCATTGCTCTCCTTCAACAATGTCTTGTATAATGGCACTCTAGGCATCAAATGCAACAGGTTGCATACCATTTTATGGACTAGAGGATCAGCCACGTAGGCAGGACAGCAGCCCGAAATTTGCGCTAATTTTTCCAGCCCTATTCTTCATCAATCTTCAGCCAATTTTCAGCTATGGTGCTTCTAAATGATCTTTGGCAGTGATTTCTTCAACTCCCTGGTGTGTAAACTCCAAAATGGGGCTATATTCTTCATCTTTTCACTCTCTTGAAACCCTACATGAACAGTCCATGGGCAGCCATGAAAGCTTCAGCCCAAGCTTTCATTTCTCAACAATTTCTTGAAGATTCTTCATCTTTTCAGCCTGTGGGATCATTTCAGCAAGGATTCTTCAACAAATTGCAAGGATTAAGCACGAATGGTCAAAGATTGAAGCTCGAGAGCTTCCACGGAGCCAAAATTTGGGGAAAACGGGATTAATGCCTCAATTTCAAGCATTTGAAGCTTCGAGATTGTTCTTAAGTACTGAATACACAAGCCTTGGGAATTATTTTGGCAACATTGGACCACCGGAGGCTTTATCAAACATATGAAGATTGATCAAGTCATCATCAACCATGTCAAAGGTACTCTTCTTCAATTCTTAATCTCTCTCATTAATCCAATTGCTATGCTTAATCCATTTGATTGAGAGATTAAAGAATTGAATAATATCCATCAAATTTTAGCCAATCTTTGCTTGAATCAATCCATTCATATAATGCAATGCTTGCTCTATGCATACTAGTTCAAATCAATGAATTAGAGGCTTCAATCTGAAATTTCCAGCATAACACTTGAATCCAATTGATTGAATCTATTGATTGATGAATTTGTTCACTCCAATCCATTGATTGGTTGAATTCTTTTACCTAAGCTGAAATATTGTAAAAGGGTAAGTACTAGCAATCAGTGAGTCACTGAATTGCATTGGTAAGACCCTTCCCCTATCCAAACTTTCAAGATTCCATTCAATTGCATCTCATGAAAGGCTGAATGAATATTTCAGAAATGCATCTCATGCTGATTGATTAGGTTAGCAAGCTACTGCCATGTTGATATACCCATCGAGGAAAAAGGTGGATGCCAAGGGAGATAGTGGGACAAAAGAGAGGTGACCCTCCCTCACTATCAAAGATCCCGAAGGGGTGCAACCAACCGACCCGAGGGGAACTTTGCCCACCTCCCGGTGATTCAGAGCCTGTGTAGGGAGCCTCTCATGCCGTTTTATCCCTCACACAGGTACAACGAGTGGAGAATTGAAGATTGAAGACTTTCCAAAGGCTCAAGTACCTACAAGTTCAAAACAAGGTAAAACAGAGAATTTACAGGGCATTTACAAGTGGTTACAGGTACACCCTTCATTACTGAAGTATAGGTGCAGGTACTACAGGGTACCCACAAGTCATATCTAGTCTTCTACAGGGTTTGGTAACCATTTGGGGTTACTATCTTGCATTGTAGGGTCAAAACAGGGCACTTACAGGTTTAGACAGGGTGCAGGCCTGGATTGTTCAGACGCAGAAATTGGGCTACAGAATTTTCTATCCTAAATTTGTTAAAGCATGCTATAACTCATCTCGAAGAGGTCGTTCTTGGCTTCGATTTGAACTAAAAAAATTTTGAAATCGAAGCTCCCTAGCAAAAGTTATAGCTGTTTTTCTAACAGGGGGTACTGCAGGACTACACTATTATGGCAGGACATAAGGGTAAAAATAAGGTCTAGGAAGATTATGCTCAGCAAATCAGGGATTCCATGTTGGATAATACACCTCAAGAGATCCTTGAAGAGCCTCAACAACAAGGCAAAGTCAGTATACTCAATAATACCTTGTGTGTCCATGAACAAAGACATAGGGAACAACATGAGGCCATATTATCAAGAATGGAGCAAATGGTTTTGTCTACTGATCAAACAAAGTCTTCCATTGATAAGTTGGTGGATTCAATGACTCAAACAAAGGCTTCCATTGGTAAGTTGGTGGAATCTAATGCTCAACTTATGGCACAATTCTCCCAATGGATGCAAATGCAAATGGGATCAAAAGAAGCTAAGGAGAAAGCTTATTCAAACAGTGAGCCTTCAGTCCCACTTCAGCCATCTAACCAAAATGGTCATAGACATGGGATTATTGGAAGAAGAGGCATCCCAAATAGCCAGTATGAAGTAGGAGAGGCTTCACAATGGTATGATGACTATTTGGGTAGTTTGAATGGAGCTAATTCTCAAGCTTTTGGGCTGAATACTCAAATTTCTAGGGGTTCTCTACCAACAGGAAGATTGCATAGTGGTTCTCAGCCACCTGTTGGGAGATTTCCATCTCAATTGGGGGTTCCATACATGGTATTCATGATCATCCTATTTTGGGATAGCAACCATTTCATGAAAGAGAGCTAAAGGACAAGATTTTTCTAGCTAAATTTAATGGTTAGTCATCTTCACCATCTGATTTAGAGGAGTGGACCTCTAAGATGGAATCCTACTTTGACATATTCCCTAAAACTGATGACATGAAGATTCATTTTGCTTCCTTGCATTTGGAGGGATTTGCCCATACTTGGTGGAGGTATATAAAAAAAGAAAACATACTTGTAGAGAATTGGGAAGCTTTCAAGGCACCTATGGCTAAAGTATTTGTCTCCCATCTTGAAAAAGAGAAATTGGCACGGAGATTGTATGGTTTGGAGCAAAGAGGTCTAAGTGTAAGAGAGCACACTAACCAATTCCTCAACCTAACCATGTATGTGGAAAGCATCAGTGATGAGGCTAAGCTCCATAAGCATATGTATGGTTTAGAGCCATCTTTATCAACTGATATCATGGCACAAAATCCTATTTCCCTCTTTAAGGCTATTGAGCTTGCGGAGCGCTATGGAAGAAAGTATAGAAGAGAATCTTCATTTCATCCTGTTTTTGGACAGCCAAGGACTGTTTTTAAGCAGGGACAAGTTGGTAACACTTATGGCAGCAATCATGTGCCAAATGGGAGCTTACAGGTACCAACTTATCCTCCATTCAATGCTTCTAGACCTCAAAGTAATTTCAGGATAGCAAATAGCCCAAGAGTTGTCTTCAAACAAGGGGACAGCAAGCCTAAATCCATTTCAACCAATACGAATCCTAAATCTATTCCTATGGATCTTTATAAAGAAAGAAAAGAGAAAGGCTTATGTTTCAAGTGTGGGGAAAAGTACACACATGATCATGCCTCAAAGTGTGTATACAAAAATGTCAAACCCAAGCTTCAGAGTATGTTAGTTTTCGAG
This sequence comes from Lygodium microphyllum, assembly GCF_053477565.2. Classification (NCBI taxonomy): domain Eukaryota; kingdom Viridiplantae; phylum Streptophyta; class Polypodiopsida; order Schizaeales; family Lygodiaceae; genus Lygodium; species Lygodium microphyllum. The sequence goes on along the minus strand of NC_141135.1, from coordinate 167,806,664 downwards.
GATTTTGAAGATGACATGGATGAAGCTAATGCAATTGCACTTAATGCTGAAAATGAAGATCTTCAGGAAGAAGTTGGGCAAGAGTATTTCTATGATCCAGCCGACTCTTTTCCTTTTGATCTAGGTGGAAGTGTTCCATTTGATCCAGGTGGGACTTATTATGAGCCGCCTGCTACCACTAATTGTTCTATTTCTATGGATGCTTGGACAGGATCTAAGAGCCCTAATACACTTCGTATGAAGGAAAGCATATGTGGAAAGCCAGTGTTCATTTTGATAGACAGTGGTAGTACTCATAGTTTTGTGAATAAGTCCATCATGGACAAGCTGAATTGTATTTCCACAGATTTACAACAGCCCATTAGAGTTCAAGTGGCCAATGGTGAAGAGGAAATCAGCACACAGATATGCCCACAGGTTTCTTTACAATTGGCTGAAATTTTTGAAGCAAAAGTAAACCTGGTCACTTTGGAAATGGGCCCTATAGACATTGTACTCGGTTGTGATTGGTTGATGACATTAGGCAGGATCACTATGGATTTCTCACAGTTGTATATGGAGTTTATCTTCAATGGACAGCTTATCCATTTACAGGGAATTCCTAGTAGATCATATTTTCAGCTTATTACCATTCAATAACTCAAAAGGGAGTACAAGAGGCGCTCACAAATATTTGTTTTGTATTTGAGTAAAGAAATGCAAGATCAGCCCAATAATTCAGCAAACCATCCAGCCTTGACAGCTCTTCTTGAGGAGTATAGAGATTTGTTTGAGGTACCTACTTCATTGCCTCCCAAGAGAGTAGTAGATCACCCCATTGATTTGGAGCCCAACTCAAAGACAATCAATAAGCCACCTTACAGATTATCAAAGTGTGAACGAGAGGAAGTAGCCAAGCAAATCAAGGAACTTCTTGAGATGGGATTCATTAAACCAAGTTCTTCACCTTATGCATCTCCAGTCCTGTTAGTCAAAAAGAAAGATGGGTCTTTCAGAATGTGCATTGACTACAGGGTGTTGAGATATCGAGCTTCACTCGTGATATGCCAGGGTGACCGTTGTGCATTTATGTCACAGACTTGTCAGTTGCAGATGCGGTTGGTACACCGCCCATGAATAATAGCTACATGATAGCTATCCTTATCTACTCTAGTTTGTGGCTCAGTTAGTATGCCACCTTAGTTAGTTGAGTTTGGTTTGAGACCCATATATAGGGTTCTTCTATTTCCTTGTACTAGAGTTCCTTTGGCTTACACAACTAAGAAGAGGAAAACTATTTTTCAGCCTCCACCCTTGTGTGTATTCCCCCATTGTGCAAGTAAGAAAGCTACAAGTGAGACTCCTTCCTTCTCTCCCATAATCTTGACATGGTATCAGAGCCTTGTTCGTGGTAAGGAGCTCAAGAAAGCAAGCCAATCTCGCGGTGTTCTGGTAAGAGGAGCAGTGTTGCTTTCATTTTCTGTTTTGGGAGCAGATCTCTGCAGACAGCACAGCCGGAAATTGCAAGAGTGCATTGTCTCAGGTTGAGACGCCCTTCGCGGTGAAGCAAGAGGGCAGTATATGCTGCGGGAAAGGGCTTCAGCCCTTGGCGACCCTGTTTTTTTGATTTGAGGCCATTTCGGGGTCTGTTTTGGAGGCAGAAGTTTTTTGCACGCACTCAAGAAAAGACCCTATTTTATATTGTGCGAGCACTATTCTATAGGTCGGTGAAAAGTTACTGTAGAAACTGCATCGTATGCTTGTGCGCAGAGACATTGGGAGTTTCAGAATCATCCTTGGTTCCTGTTTATGCAAAATCATCACTAGGAAGTGACTGTGTGGTGAAATACCACTTTTGCCAGTTTTGCAGATTTGCCCTTGTGAGGGTGAAGCTGAGTTTTTTGCAGTGAAAGAATTTTTTGCAGTGTTCTGTAATGGCGTCTGATTCTCTTTCACAGATTGTAACTGAAAAGCTTGACAAGAACAACTTCCAAGCATGGAAGTTTAGAATGACGAATTTCCTTATGGGAAAAGGATATTGGGAATTTGTTGCAGGAAATGAAGAAGAACCAGTTCTTCCTGATGTTCCCAATCAACAGCAAATGCAGGCATTTAAAGCATGGCATGAGAGAGCCAGGAAAGTTATGTATTGGCTGTCTATCAGCATTTCAGACTCTATGATTGTGCATATTCAGGATGCAAGTATGCCAAAGGAGGCATGGGATACTTTGTCAAAAATGTATAGCACAAATACGCAAGCCAGGAAAATGCAGCTCAAGCAAGAGTTGCATAATGTGCAAGGAGAAAATATGAGCATCAATGACTACCACATGAAGGTGAAGAAGATTGCAGATGCACTTGCTTCCATTGGGTCGCCAGTGGAAGATGATGATTTAGTTTCTGTGACCTTGAATGGTCTAGGAAAGGATTATGCACAGTTTCGGACATCCATTTCAGTTCGTGAAAGATTTCTTGATTTTGAGGAGTTGATTGCTCTTCTAATTTCTGAGGAGCAGAGAAATGGTGGTGCATCTTCTTCAGGAGAAACTTCAAAAAAATCTGTCTTCTACTCAAATGCTAGAAGAGGTAGAGGCAGAGGTAGAGGAGGCCGATTTGGAGGCCGTGGTAGAAGTCAGAATATGCAGCAAACTCAAGAAAACCAGTCCTATGGTGGAGGACGTGGTAACTCTAGAGGCAGGGGGAGCCAAAGAGATCGTGGTGGATGGCAAAGAGGCCAAAATGCAAACAGTAATGTTGAATGCTACTACTGTGGTAAAATGGGTCATATGGCTAAAGACTGCTATAAAAAGCAGAATGACATCATGAATGGAAAACTGCAACAAGGAAATTATGCATCTTCTAGTAGATAGGGTGATGACAGAAATGAGCATTTGTTCATGGTGCAGCACATGAACAATTCTGTGACAAGTGCAGAAGAAAGCAACGATGTATGGTATGTTGACTCAGGTGCATCAAACCACATTGCAGGTCATGCAGAATGGATGGAGGATGCAAGGAAAATGGAAAAACTAGGATTTGTGGAGACTAGTGATGATACTGCACATCCTATTGTGCAGATTGGAAAAATTCCTTTGTCTATGTAGGATGGGAAAAAGAAATACATGTCCGATGTATTTCATGTCCCGAATATCACCAAGAATCTGGTTTCTGTTGGTCAAATGGTTGAGCAGGGCTTGCAGGTCAGATTTAATCCTCATAGATGCTTTGTTGAGGATATGAAAAATAAAGGTCGCTTGATAGCAAAAGGAAAGAAGAAGGGCAGAATGTTTACGTTGGATGCAAACATGCCTGAATTGAGTGCAGCAATGTTTGCACAGGGGACAGGTGTAGTTGCAGATATTGATATCTGGCATAAACGCATTGGTCATGTTAATGTACAACGACTTAAATCAATGCAGGCCCAAAATATTGTTGCAGGATTGCCTAAATTCAAGGTTGCAGAAATGCATAAGGTATGTGAAGCCTGTCAATTTGGAAAACAGGCAAGGAAACCATTTCCTAGACATATTCAAGAGAGTGAGAAGCCATTGGAATTAATCCACTCTGATGTGTGGACTACTAAAGCTGCATCTCTTGGAGACTGTCATTATTTTGTCACTTTTATTGATAACTATAGCAGAAAAGTTTGGGTGTATTTTATGAAAAAGAAAAGTGAAGTTTTTGGGCATTTCAAAACTCTTAAAGCTATGGTTGAAAAAGAAACAGGCCTGCAAATAAAATGCCTAAGGTCAGATGGAGGGGGAGAGTACCTCTCAAATGAGTTTGCAAGGTCCCTGCAGGAGCATGGCATAAAGCAGCAATATTCATGCAGTCATACCCCACAACAAAATGGAATTGCAGAAAGGAAAAACAGGCATATTGGAGAGGTATCTCGTGCCATGCTCAACGAAAAAGACTTGCCAGATTTTTACTGGGCTGAAGCAGTTGCTACAGCAGTCTATATAATGAACAGGACTCCCACTGCAGCAATACATGGGATGACTCCAGAGGAGAGGTATACTGGTAGGAAACCAGATATTTCTCATTTGAAAATTTTTTGTTGCATTGCCTATGTACATATGCCAGATGAGTTGAGATCCAAGTTGGATCCAAAAGCTGAGAAGTGCATCTTTATTGGTTACTCTCTGTAGCAAAAAGGTTATAGATGCTATAACCCTTCTACTCGTAAGTTTACAGTGAGCAGAGATGTTGTTTTTGATGAGATGAGTAGCTGGTATAAACCAGTAAATGTGATTGATGATGGAGATGCACAAAATGGTAATGCTACACAGAATTCACAGCAGCAGTCACAAAATATTAGTGGACCTGGAGCGTCCTCTAGTAGTGGTTCACATTCTTCACCATGGACAGGCAGATTGAGATCAGGAGAATCTTCTCAAAGCAATGCAGATAGTGGTATGCAAGTATCACGAAAAGGAAAAAAGAAGGTTGATCAGCCCATGTTTGATGTGAATGCAGGTCACTCTTATGTGGATGGTGAATCCAGTGGCTCAAAACAGAGCATTGATGATGAGTTGGGTATTCTTTCTATTGTTACACCTAGAGTAAGGAAGACCACGGATGTTTTGAGAGCACCTGGGAGTGAACCTATTTTGCGCAGGTCTACGAGAGCTAGGTATCCTGTGGATAGACTGAAATATGATGGATTTATAGCCATTCACTATGCATATATGGTCAAAGTGATACAGGAACCAGAACCCACTTCTTTTGAGCAAGCCATGGGAAAAGAAAAATGGGAGAAAGCCATGGATGAAGAAATGGATGCCTTGGAAGCAAATGCTACATGGGAATTGGTACCTTTGCCTAAAGGTAAGAATGCAATTGGCTGTAAGTGGGTTTATAAGGTGAAGCACAATGCAGATGGTTCTGTGAACAGATACAAGGCAAGATTAGTAGTCAAGGGATATGCACAAACATATGGCATTGACTATGAAGAATCATTCAGTCTGGTTGCAAGGATGGCAACCGTAAGAGTAGTCATTGCTATGGCTGCATCAAAGGGATGGTCTTTACATCAGATGGATGTAAAGAATGCCTTCTTGCATGGTGATTTGCAAGAAGAGGTCTATATGGAGCATCCACCAGGTTATGTGCATGCTGTTCATCCTGAGTTTGTTTGCAGGTTGAAGAAAGCCTTGTATGGCTTGAAGCAAGCACCTAGAGCATGGTCTAACAAGATAGGACAGTATCTTGTCACTATTGGCTTTCAGATTTCCAAGGCAGATTTCTCACTTTATGTGAGAAAAACAGAGAAAGGTATTATGCTACTTGTCATTTATGTTGATGATTTGATTATGACAGGTGACAGTGATGAAGATATCCTTCATGTGAAAATGCTATTGAAGTAGAAGTTTGAGATGAAGGATTTGGGAGAGCTGTGTTATTTCTTGGGCATTGAGGTGATTAGATCACCAAGTGGGATATAGCTCTTGCAGAGGCAGTATGGATTGGACATGCTGTCCAAATATGGGATGACAGGCTGTAAGCCTATTTTAGTTCCTTTGGAGCAGAATGTGAAGCTGAGCACAGATGCAGGTGAGCTTCTGGAAGACCCTACTATGTACAGATGCATAGTAGGAAGCTTGATTTATATGACTATTACCAAGCCAAATTTGAGCTATGCTGTTGGACTGGTAAGTCAGTTTATGCAGGCTCCAAGGAAACCGCATTTGGATGCGGCTAGATGCATACTCAGGTATGTGAAGTCCACATTGCAGTATGGACTATTTTATGAGACTGGGGTTCAGATACAGTTGCATGGATACACTGATGCTGATTGGGCTGGTAGCATTTCTGATAGACGATCTACCAGTGGATATGTGTTCTCTTTTGGAAGTGCTGCAGTCACTTGGAGTAGCAAGAAACAGCATACAGTTGCCTTGTCCAGCACAGAGGCTGAGTACAGGGGTGCAACAATGGCTGCATGTGAGGTAGCTTGGTTGCATAAGCTACTTTATGATATGCATCAGCCTACAGATGGGCCAGCTGTCATTTATTGTGACAACTTGAGTAGTATACACTTGGCAAATAACCCAGTCTATCATGCTAGAACAAAGCACATTGAGGTGCATTATCACTATGTGCGGGAGAGGGTTTTACTAGGTCTTATTGATCTAGTTTATGTCAGCACAGAGGATCAGATAGCTGACATATTTACGAAGGCATTGGGTGCAGAGAAGCTGCGCAAGTTCAGAGACCTGCTTGGTGTGCAGGAATTGGGATTGAGCTCGAGGGGGAGTGTTGAGATATCGAGCTCCACTCGTGATATGCCAGGGTGACCGTTGTGCATTTATGTCACCAACTTGTCAGTTGCAGATGCGGTTGGTACACCGCCCATGAATAATAGCTACATGATAGCTATCCTTATCTACTCTAGTTTGTGGCTCAGTTAGTATGCCACCTTAGTTAGTTGAGTTTGGTTTGAGATCCATATATAGGGTTCTTCTATTTCCTTATACTAGAGTTCTTTTGGCTTACACAACTAAGAAGAGGAAAACTGTTTTTCAGCCTCCACCCTTGTGTGTATTCCCCCATTGTGCAAGCAAGAAAGCTACAAGTGAGACTCCTTCCTTCTCTCCCACAATCTTGACACAGGGATCTTAATAAGATCACAGTGAAGAATAGGTATCCGATACCCAGGATTGATGATTTGCTTAATGAGCTTAAGGGGGCTCGATTTTTTACGAAGATTGATTTGAGGTCAGGGTATCATCAGATTCGCATGCGAGAGGGTGATGAAGTCAAGATTGCTTTCAGGACTGATCGTGGGCTCTATCATTTCTTAGTGATGCCATTTGGTCTTACAAATGCTCCAACTACCTTCCAAAGCCTGATGAATAAGATTTTACAGCCTTTCCTCTTTCAGTTTGTCTTGGTGTTCTTTAATGACATTCTGATCTACAATGAGACTTTACAAGATCACTTGGCACATATGAGGAGGTTTTTGATGTATTGAGACATCACATGCTTTTTGCTAAAGAGAAGAAGTGTTCTTTCATGCTGACTGAAGTGGAATACTTGGGACATATTGTCAGTGAAAAAGAAATACAGGTTGATCCCAAGAAGGTGCAATGTATAAAAGATTGGCCAACACCTACTACTACTACCTCTCTTAGAGGGTTCCTTGGTTTATCTTCATTCTATTGCCGATTTATTAAGCATTATGCGGCCATTGCATCCTTTAACTGACAGGTTGAAGAAGGAGGCTTTCTTATGGGATGCTCTTGCAGATAGCAACTTCAACTAGTTAAAGGAACTCCTTACCTCTGCTCCTATCTTAGTATGCCCGGACTTTCCAAAGAATTTACTATACAGTGTGATGCTAGTGGTCGTGGCATTGGGGCTGTTTTGCTACAGGAGCATGGAGTAATTGCCTTTGAGAGCCATAAGCTTACAGATAAAGAAATGGCCATGAATGTTTATGATGAGGAGATGTTGGCTATCTTGCATGCAATTAAGAAGTGGCACCATTACTTGTATGGCAGCCGATTCAGAGTACACAGTGATCACAGGGTACTTAAGTATTTCCTTACTCAGCCCAATCTTACTCCAAAGCAACGTCGTTGGGTAGCTACATTACAGAATTATGATTTTAACATCACTCATACAAGGGGCAAAGATAATATAGTGGCTAATTCTCTTTCTCGTATGTGGGCTTGCAAAGTTTCAGCTATGACAGAATTGTATAATGATTGGATTGAAGAATTACAGGAGGCTTATCTTCTGGATGAAGAATTCAGCCATATTTTTCAGAAATTACAGCAAGGTCTTATGGAAGAAAACTCGCATTACTAGTTCAAAAATGGCCTTATTTGGTTGAAAGGCAAGATTGTTATTCCTTCTACCTCTTCTTTTACGCGGAAAATTATGGAGGAACTACATTCTTCGCCTTTATCTAGACATTTAGGAGTTTTCAAGACCTATGACAAGATCAGTCTATTGGAAAGGACTGTGGAAAGATGTCAAGGACTTTGTTATGAAGTGTATGCCTTGTCAGTAGAATAAGAACATCACCCATAAGCCAGGAGGTTTGTTACAGCCATTACCTATTCCTAAAAGTAAATGGACTCATATTACTGTGGATTTCATTAGTGGCTTACCTACTACCAAGAAGGGATGAAATAGTATATATGTGATGGTAGAAAGACTCACCAAGCAGCCCATTTTATTCTAACCAAGATTCAGTTTACTGCTTCTCAAGTGGCCAATCAATTTATGGAGTAGATTTTTAGACTACATGGATTACCGCAAGTGATTGTTCATGATAGAGACTCAAAGTTTATGAGTAACTTTTGACAGGCGGCATTTACATCTATGGGCACTAAATTGGCTCCATCTATGGCCTCTCATCCTCAAACTAATGGATAGATAGAAAGAGTCAGTAAATGGTTGGAGACTTATCTTTGCCATTTTTGCTATGATGTCCAAACTTCATGGGATTCTTGGTTACACTTGCTGAGTTTACTTATAACAATTCTACCCACGTTAGTATCGGAGTTTCACCCTTTGAGGCTTTGTATAGTTACAAGGTGCCCTTACCCATAGTCATCTTTAATGAAAGGATCAATCCTCATGGAAAGGAAGAGTTAGAAAGAATGCAGACCCTTCTTCAGCAATGTAAGATGAATCTTAGGAAGACTCAAGACCAAATGAATATGTATGCTGATGAGAAGAGGCGGCCTTTAGAGTTCCAATAAGGAGAGTTGGTCTTACTAAAGGTGCCCAAGTCCAAGTACTCTACATTAAAATGTGGATCTAGTAATAAGCTTGCCCACAGGTTTTATGGCCCTTACCGGATCCTTAAGCGAATTGGAGATTTGGCATATGGATTAGAGCTTCCCTCTTTCACAAAGATTCATAATGTCTTCCATGTTAGTCAGCTCAAGCCCTTTTATGGTGATCCAGTGGATATAGTTGATGAGCTGCCACCTATTGATGAAGAAGGTCTTATTCAAAACATCCCGGAGGATGTTATAGGTCAGCGTGAGAAGAAGCTTCGATCTCGTTCTATCGTGGAATATTTGATCAAATGGAGAGGTTTAACACCTGAGGAAGCTTCATGGAGGCCTGATTCTATATTGGATGAGTTTCCTTTCTTAAGGGACACATTGGTGGCTGAAGCCTATTGATTATGGAGCTAGTGATGATGTAGACAAGATCAGGACAGCACACTGTTTTAGAATAGTTTTTATCATGCCTAATTTTTAGAATTAAGCTATCTACATGGGCTTAAAGTACTCTTCAAGAGCTTCGTTTTGATATATGGTACGTCTCATTTGGACACTTCTACTAGAAGTTATGGCAGATTTGGTCCAGCAGGGTCTGTTTACACAGCAAGCTGTCTACTTTGTTTTGAGATTATTTGTTGAAAACTTTATGGCTCCATATACTTTTGAAGTACTCCAAATCATGTATATAGCTGAGGCCTACTCTCGTTCTTCAATCTCAGTCCATATAGTTGATCATACGTCATTCGTTTCCCATTTATAAAGTTGTAAAAACAGAGTAGTACTCTGTTCTATCCATCTTTTTCTAGTCTTCCAGGTTTGTTTTTGAGGACAAAAACTTTTGGAAAGGGACGAATTGTAAGAAGCTGGGAATAAGGATTTAGTGTAAATAATATTGATATTATGCCACATCACACTGACATTGGTATAAAAGGAGAGGACATGTAATTTTTCATATCTTTTTGACACATTAATACAATTACAATCCTTCTCTCTCATCTTGTTCACAACTTCCATGGCTTCTCCCTCTTTCCTATCTTTCTCTCTCCAAATCTAGTATTTCTCTCTCTTCATCACTCTTCTTCTCTCTCTTTCTGCAGTCTTTCTCTCTCTCTTTCTGCAGTCTTTCTCTCTCTTCTACAGTCTTCTCTCTCCTCTTTCTCTCTCCCTAGTTCACTCTCTGACAATTTTGATATGTGGAATGCCCTATTTGGATACTTCTAGCAGAAGTTATGATAATTTTCTTCAGCATGCCCTATTTTTTTGCACCAAGTTGTCTACTCTTTACAAAGGTTATTTCTTGGAGATTTGAAGGCTCAAATTACTTTTGAAAACATCATATTATGTAGATGGCAGAGGATTTCCTTTATGTCTTCATTGCAACAAATAACTTTTCACTATTTTATTCCTGTCACATCTTTTGTATAGCTAAAATCAGAGTAGTTCTATGTTTCATCTATCCTTCTTTGCCATTGTAACTTTTTTTGTGTAGCTAAAATCAGAGTAGTACTCTGCTTCATCTATCCTTCTTTGACATTGTAACTTTGTTTTTGTGGGCAAAAACCTTTTATGGATGGATAGTAAGAAGCTAGAAATACATATATTAGTGAGAGAGAGTTATTAATAATACCCTGTCACACTAACATAGGTATAAAAGTTGTGAGACGTGTAAATTTTGGCATCTTTTATCATAATACAATTATTGTCTCTCATCTCACCTGCTTGTACTTAGCTTTCATGGCTTCTCTCTCTTCTTTTCTATCTTTATAGTATTTCTCTCTCCTCATCACTCATTCTCTCTTCTCTTTTCTCTCTCTTTTGATCTTCTTTCTCTCACCTCTTAGACCTCTCCCTTGACAGGTCTTAGCATTTCATAACTATGAATCATACAAGACTTTTGTGTTATGGTGTCTTAAGCCTAAACGTTCACAATTCATACATTGTTAAGTAGATCTCATATATTTTGACAATAGGTGATCTGTTCCATAATAGTAGATGCATTGCACATCTTGTCAATAAGATCTCAATTGCTTTAGGGATTCAATGAGCTTGATTCATCATCACCTTATTGTCTCTACTTATTTCCCTTTTGAGATTATCAATTTAGATTGCTTCATTGAGTACACTATTAACATTATACCTATCCAACATTAGTTGCTTGCTATAGCCTTATAAATACTTTCATTGTGTATACCCTAAACAAAACCTTTGATGATAGCCTTTATGTTTGGTCTTTCCACAACTTGGATTCTCTTTGAGATTTAAATCTTTAATACACTGAAATCTCATGTTCTCTAGTTCTTGTGATTTTACATTCATCTGTCATGCAATGAGGTTGTCCATTTCCGGCCTTTGTGAAGTGCATTATAAAGAGGTCATTGAGAGTTGAGAAGTACAACTTCTTACTAGCATCTACTCTAATGAACCACATGTGCCTATTTTTGTATATGCATAGTCCAAAGTGAGCCTACTAATAAGCCTCCATATCAATCTCAAAGTGTGACTAGTCTAATCTTGTGACTAATTGAAAGGACCTGGACTAACACCAATTGAAAGGACTAGATTGAATGCCCTACTTGGCCTATAAATTAGTCATGATGGCATGTAGTCTAATTCCCCGCAACTTTAGCTTTCCACCTAGGAATCTCTAACTAGTCTGACTCTTTACTTTCAAGGTGCTTGTACTTGTTTGAGACTATGACTTTCCATGAAGTAGATCAACACACTTGTTTGCTAATAAAGATCATGAGAAAGTGTCTTAATTTCTTTTTTATTCTCTCTCAACTTGTCAAATTTAGGATTTTCCTCTTAGCCTTATCTTAACGTAAGATTTGAATCTTGAAGGAAGGCTCCAATGTCACTCATGTTTTGTTATTATATTTTTTATAGGACTCTATCTAAAGACATTTTCCTAAGTTTCTTTTGGGTGGAGCTCACCTACAAGAGGTGGTATAGGGGTAGCTATGATGAAAAATCACATACTTCTTGTAGGTTTCCTCTATCCCAATTTTTTTTAAGCAAAGTGTCATTTAACAATACTATAATAATAAAACATGAGTAGCATTTGAGTCTTCTTATGTGCAAAAAGTAAAAGATGCATCTTCTCAAAATATCCAAGGTGTGTATCATGGTTTTTAATTACATGGTTAGATAATTCAATTTTATTTGTTATTGATGTGCAAACATTTTTCTATGAGCTCTACAAACTTTGATGTGCAAGCCTTGTCATATGATTGTACAAAGTTCAAATCTTTATGAAAGTCTTGTTCACGGAATCTCCATCCTATAGTTTTAAGGACTATAGTATGGAGTCTTGTCCATAGAATCTCCATCCTATAGTTTTAAAGATTGTAGCATGGAGTGTACAAAGTTCAAATCTTTATGAGAGTTGTCCATGGAATCTCCATCCTATAGTTTTAAGGTTTGTTGCATAGGGTGTACAAAGTTCTTGAAGTGCAAGGCCATAGTTTATACAACACTTAAAGGTATAGAAGAACACTCTTAATTCTATTGTAATTTGGCTATTAATTATAGTATTAAAATATTAGAGCTTTTATGCTTCTAGTGTCCTATTATATTTTTCAAATTGCCAATATGTAAGTTGTCTCATTTTTGTAGGCAAAAAGGCATTAAAGAGGGAGACTTGGAAGCAAGAACTACTCAATCAAATGGTTTTCGCAAGGATAGTGGAATGATATACATTATCTTAGGTTATACAACTTGTATTTTGTAATCTAAGTAAAGATTTAGTAGCTTTGAGTTCATTACATATAAATTTGTCTTCCAAAGCTTTATGTAAACTCATGTATAGATTGTAATACAAACAACACCATTTCATCATTCTTGTTTTCTCTTTGTATTATCCTTCAACATTTGCTTATGTCAAGCTATATTATTGTATGCAATCTTTAAAGCTATGTTGGTTCTATTTGTATAAATAGTGCCCAACAAATATGCTTTTTTTTTTTGGGGGGGGGGGGGCGGGGCGGGGCGCTGGGGGGGGTTTTGTTTTGGAAGTCTGCAATCAGCTTGTTGGTTTTCTCTTTGTTTTGCATGGATAGAAAGTGCATTTAAATTCACGTGAAAAAGAGGGTGAAAGTTATAGGCAAAAGCATGTTAAAATAGATTTTTATAGTACGATGAAATTTGTAGGTAAAGTGTGTTTAAACTAGCATAAAAAGTCATGTTTATATGATGTGGTAAAAATGTGATTTTAGAGGTGGGTCTTCTAATGCTTCATTAATTGGTAAATTAGATGCATCTATAAGTTTTTTTCCCAACTCAAAAAATGCATCAAAAAATGTTTTCTTGAATGGAGACTTATAGGAAGAAATTTAAATAATCAACCACTCGGGTACGTAGAAGCCAACAATCCATGCAAGGATACAAGTTAAAGAGCTCTCTATAGGGACTAAAGCAAGCTCTGAAATCTTGGTACACTTGGATAAATTGTTTCTTGCAAGCTCACAAATAATGGAATACTAATGTAGATCCTACTCTCTAGATAACAAATGAAGGCAAATACACTATACTCATCATTCTCTATTATGTCAATGATCTCATACTCACTGGTAGTAACCTTACAAGCATAAATGGCATCCAATGTTAGTTGAAAACAGAATATAATACGAATGAACTTGGTGGTGCTAAAGTATTTTCTTGGTCTTAAAGTCTTAAGGGATACATGAGGTTTCTATTTGTTGATACAAGGATCTCAATGATATCTTGAAGAGATTAACTAGGCGACTACAAACAAGCCCACTCTAATGAAAGCCAATCTCAAGTTTGTAAAAAAAATGCATCCAAATTTCCATATGCCAATCTGTATGGATGATTAACATGACCTGACATTGCTTTTGTTATAAGTATTGTTAGTCAACTCATGAGTGAAACCAAACAGACTCACTAGATTGCATCCAAGCGAATACTCAAATGTGTCAAAGGCTCTTTAAATTTTGGACTACTTTATGAGTACTTTAGTCTTGAAATTATTTGGATGTACTAATGTTGATTGGACTGAGAATATTAAGGATAAAGGCCTAATTGAGGATATTGTTGCTCATTAGGAATTGACATCATCATTTGGTCAAGTAAGAAGAAACCCAAAATTGCATTATCAAGAGATTGATTCTCATTGCTCTACACATAATCAAGTTGTAGATACCTTCACAAATCCCCTTGGACCAAATAAATTCACTATATTCTAGAACAACCTTAGTATCTGCAAGTACATTTATATACGTGGGGAGGATGGTAAAACTATACATATGACAACCACCTTATAATTGGAGGCCAAATCCTATAATGATAATGACCATCTATGACATGTTAATACACACCTCAACATTATATTCCATCATGCATATGCTAGTTACATGTTCATATGGCTGGTCAAAGTACTCTTATATTGCAAACCTAATTTTACTCAACTACCTCTATTAAATGTTCCTAACATCACTCTATAGACTGACTATTGGGATTAAGTAGATTCACATTCTATATGGAGATATAGGCACTTCGATATCAACTATCTACTCTTACGTTTCAGGGACTACATGATACATCCAAGTTGGAGTACAAATCCAAAGAGATCTAACCATTGGATTGAGTTGATGCTCATTCTAGGAAATGCATGCTTATGTCAAAGTCAATTGCATTTATTGTCGATACTCTTGTTAAATACCCTATAAAATCTTATAAACAACGAAAGCTCTCTTTACCCAATGGTTCTAGAGGTAATGACAAGTGTGAAGGAACATATGCCACATGGTTTGCATCTTGGAGTTTCTAGAAATGCAGAACATATCAACATGCATACGCAAGGCATTGTCAGCGCTCATTATTGATTTAACCAAAACAACACTAGTTGACTTCAACATATTATTGATATGAATTTCACATCTTATGGTGTTTGTTGGATGGATGGGAATATCTGAATTCTGAATAGCAAGCAGATATGACTTGGTTGAATTAAAGTCAGGTAATGTAAGAGGTAGTGATCATGCTGCATAAGGTGTGTTCTAAATGCCTTTGTCTTCAAAGATCTTAAATCCACCTAATTGGGAGAAAATACTTGCCCCAGCATAGTCTTAAAAGCAGCATTGGTCTCCCTAATGGACAATCATACATGATTGATGGAAACGCTGAGGATGTTTGCCTTGAAGCGCATGAGGTGTCGGTTAACTTGATAGCTATAAGAGCATTGGTTTTTGCATCATTTAATGACCTATAAGAGGATCATTTGAAGTTAGCTATGCTCACCTTTTGGGGTTTCAGAAGCATCGAATGGTTATTAATCCCCTTGAAGACATTACCATTGATCTCAACTGATATATAAGTTCACCTCAACTTCTGAAAACTTGTTGCTTTGTTCGCCTTGCTAAGAATCATAGCATCTTTGTACATGGTAGCACTGGAGTCAGTGTTATAAACTGAAAGATCCTCTTCATCCATATGTGCTGCTTGTGTGATTCCTTGCCTTCCAAGTTCCACATTGCACTACTTCCCACATGGATGCCATGAATGTTTGCCAAACCACAACATCAACACGAAATGGCATCGTCTTTATCAACATTAATGCCTTGTGAAACTGGCCTGCGTGACCAAGGAGATTAACCATGCATGTATAGTGCTCGAGAGTTGGCATTATGAGATGGTCTGTGTCCATCCTGGAAAACAGCATCTGGCATGTCTCTACTAGACCTGTGTTACTACATGCATTGAGCAAACTTGTGAAAGTGGCCAGATCGGGCCTTACACCTTCTCTTGTCATTCTTTTAAAGACATGGAAAACATTTCCAATCTCTCCAAGCTCTGCATATCCTGCAATTAGTGCATTCCATGCAGTTACGTTTCTAACTAGAAGCTTGTCAAACACATCTTGCGCTTTTCCAATCAACGCACATTTAGCATACATATCTACAAGTGCAGTGCCTACAACCATGTTCTTTTCCAGCAACCCTTTTCTGCATATCTCACCACATATTTCTTGACCCTTGTCTATAGCCCCTACACTTGCACAGGCTTTCAGCAAGCAGACAAGCGCAACGGGGTCTGGAGAGACACCTTCAACTTGCATTTTTCCAAAATAATTCAATGCTTCTTCGTCGCATCCATGTTGGAGATAGCCTGTGAGGAGTGCAGTCCATGAAACCACATTTCTACTAGGAAGCTTAGCAAATACCTTTTTTGCTTCTGCAAGCAAGCCACATTTGGCATAAAAATCAACCAATGTGTTGCCAACAGACACATCTCTTTCGAACAATCCTTTCATGACAATCTCAGCATGTATCTCTTGGCCCTTTCCTGTAGTTCTTATGCTGCCACAAGCTTTCAAGCTGCAGAGAAAAGTGACTTTGTTTGGATGTAAGCCAAGGAGTCGCGTATGTTCCACACAGTTGAGAGCCTCCTCAGCACAATCATGCTGCATATATCCTGACATTAGTACATTCCATGAAACAATATCCCGAACCGGAAGCTCGTTAAATAGTTCCTGGGCTTTTGTCAGCAGACCACACTTGGCATACATATCAACTAATGCATTGCCAAGAAAAATGTCTTCTGCCAGTAGCTCTTTTCTTGTGATCTCAGCATGTATTTCTTGGCCCTTGTCAATGGCTCCTATGCTGCCACAAGCCTTCAGGATGCAAACGAAGGTGACAGCATCTGCAGAAATCCCCTCAATTTGCATCTCTTCAAAGCAGTTAAGCGCCTCCTCAGCATGCCCGTGTTGGGCATACCCTGATATTAGCACATTCCACAGGACCACATTGTGAAATGAGAGCTGGTCAAACAGTTCCCGTGCCTTTGCAAGGGAGCCAGATTTGGCATACATACTAATTAGTGCACTGCAAACAAACCTGTCAGTTTCCAGCAACCCCTTGCCAGCAATGAAAGCATGTATCTTGCGGCCCCAGTCCAGGTCCCTTGTATCAGAACAAGCCTTCAATATGGCAAGGACAGTAGACCGTGTAGGGCATGCAGCATCATCCTGTGACATTTTTTCACACAGACTGAAAGCACTATCGATGTTCCCACATCGAATATAACCCGTGATGAGAGAATTCCAAGCACATTTGTCCCGGTATGACAACCTGTCAAAAAGCTCGTGGGCATCAGAGATGCTTCCAACTTCTACTAGCATCGAAACGAGGCAGTTCCCAAGAGACGGATGGGTGTCCAGCTGGTTCCGGCGCATGTAGGCATGCAACCGCAATGCACAGGCGTGATCATGATCCTGTCCACACCGCTGCAGGATGGATGCGAGGTCTTCGACAGAGACAGGCATAGGCATGTCAGGGGACCCTTCTTCCAAAGCTGTCATGGCTACTTCTAGGTCAGGTATCCTCAAGGGTCCACCATAGCCATGTAAACCACCACTGCTGCAGCTGCCTGTGCTGCTGCTGCTGATACTGTTGTTGCCCTCTGCTGATGCAGTCGCTGTCTGCTGACATGACCCTCCTCTTCTTCTTCTTCTTGACAGGACCTGCTGAGTCCACAAGGGATTGTTCCAGCGGCCCATCCATAGACGCCTGCGGATTATCCTCCTTGCTAAGAAATGAGCTTACACTCTAGCGTTTGTTCTGTGTAGCAGATAGAAGAGCAGTTAAGAGTCCCATTGCACATCAGGCATAGTGTGAAGTGTCACATTGCCATGCATGCAATGGCCTCCCCCCTGTCTTACTCAGGTCCACATGGAGCTATCATGTGCAGATGTCGAGGTCCGCTGGTGCTCCCGCCTCATGCCACAACTGTGAACGAAGGAACAAGGGATGCAGGCTGGAAGGGATTTTTTGTGCTGGTGATCAGCTTCGCACTGAGGCACTTGAAGCCATGGATAAAATGAAGATGAGTAATTTGCCCCCTCTCAACCTCTGATTATTTCTAATCATCTGATTCCCCTTTCAATGTCTGATTGCACATAATAATTCTACCCCCTCTCAATCTTTGATTACGCCATCATGTAACAACAACAACATATTTGTCCTCATTCTCTATTCTACTATAATCAAAGAGGGGTAGAATATTCAATTATATCTGGTTTGTTTGGGTACTTCAACAAATTGCATTGTGGGCACTCTATGGTGGAATATTGAATTCTTTGGAAATGACAAGAAGACGAAATCAACATCCATCTAGAAGTACTAGAAGTAGAGACGCATCCATGGCTCCTGCTGCCCTGCCCTCTGATAAGAGGTAATGGACAAATATGTGCTTTTCTTAGTGGTTTCATGGCAGAGACGAACCCATGGCTGTTGTTGCTGCCCTACACTCTAATAAGAGATTAAGGACAACTGTGTGCTTTTCTTAGTGGATTCTTAGCAGAGATGAATCCATGGCTCCTATTGCTCTGCCCTGTCATTTGATAAGAGGTTAAGAGAAAACTGGACTTTGCTTAGTGGATTCTATGATGGGCCTGAAGCCTGTTGGCTTCACAATCAAAGTTTTCTAAAAGAAATGCGATGTGTATGCTCATGATATGCTTTACATTCTTAAACTACATCCAAAGTCCCTAAGTGGAAATGACAAGAGGATGAAATCAACCACAAAGCAAAGGACAGAGTTTGAACAAGATGTAAGCATCACTTTTCTGTTTAAGATGTACAATACTGATTTGACCTCTATAGAATAAGGAAGAAACATTCATGTCAACCTAGAAGTTTGTGAGTACATTCAATAGAGAAATGTTAACCTATTTGTTTGCACTTACAAGATTAATTAGTACAATTAATTATGATAGTGCTTCAAAGGGAGTAATGATGATACTGACTTTAATTTTTTTTGTTTCATATGTGCCACATTAATGCAAAGATTGGCACTTTTTCCCCTTGTTGATGATCACAGGTGGTGCACTTGTAGAAACAACCAAGAAATGAAATGGATATGAGGCTTGCTTTACAAAATGCCATGGACAAATCATTCATCGCCATGTCATCTGGTCATTCCCTTCTCACCTCGTGAGTACATTTTTCAAATAAAACAACAGTTAGGAATGATTTCAATGTGTTCTAGATTCATAAGTTTTGACTGCTAATCATGAAGTGGGATGTTTCCAATGGTCACAAAAACCTGAACTTGGTTTCTTGCTGTACTTATAATGCAGCAATTACCTTTGGACACATTGATTTGTAGCATGCACACTTTAGTTCTACTAAATCTGATGGATTTTGTAGTTATTGTTTTGCCCCTAGGGATTCTACCAGCGTTCGAGATTGTAGCAGTTAGTGGGTGAGTCTTTGTTCTAACTCAAGAGATGGTCTTTCAATCCAGATTTCTACCTTGAAATGCAAATGCATAGCATAGCAAGAGAATGCAATGATATTAATTGGATGGCTTAAATCTCACTTAATATAAAGTGGGTAATCATGAAAAACCATATCGGGACACTAAATTTAGTCTAGGCTGCCACACTAAGGCACGCAATCTAAAGGCCACCATGGGCAAGACATGTCAAAATAGCCATTTGTTTGATTTACAAAGGGGCTCTCTCAATAGGCAAAACAAGTCCTCAAGGGGTGGACTAAATTGAGGTACAAAACATACTACCGAATGGAGGCTCTCCCTATTGTCAAAGAAGTCCCTAGGGGGTAGACTGATGTAGGTATCAAACATCCTTGTGAATTGTGGGGTAGTGATGGAAATGAAGGTTGCAAGATCTTTTTGGCCCATGGTCAAATTTATTTCCTGTGTAAAATACGATTTGAATGGCCTAAATAATGAGACATCGAAAGTTTGGAGCTTGTGTGATGTATGGGCCAAAAGTGTGATAATATCTATGCCAACATCCTTTGCCTTTGCCACAACTTCGAGCTTGTGTGACTACCATGCCCATCCACAAAATGAGTAAATGTCGAGTAGAAGGAGATGAGAGGTTTGGGACATCCACCATGAAGTGCTTTAACCATGCTTCAAAATAGTTGCCTGGTCATCCATGCCTTGTTTTGCAAGGACATTACATCCCCTTCCTCACACTCCAACAAATAGTTTTGCATAGCCTTTTTACCTTTGAGGATGTAGTACCCTGGCAATGCATACCCCGTGGCATTCACACAACATAAGATAGTTAGACACTCCCTGCTCTTAGGAGTCATGCCATACACATTCTTGGATCCTTTTCTTGCCAGTACTCGCATGCCTCCTTACTACCTTGCACACCAATCTCATTTACATTCCAAATATTCTTAGGGGGTAGTGATGTTCATTGTACATGCTTGCCAAGTTATCATAAAATGTTCTTACCACTTCGGGCCTCAAAGAAATGGCACAAGACCTATCAAGGCTCTCATATACAAGGATTGTGAGCTACTGGTGCCGTTTGCGAAATCCATCCCACCAACTCTTTCTAGGGAAGCCATTACTAAAGGGGTTATTTCGAGATTGAACTATCTCAGCAGCCTTCAACTTCAAGGTATTTAAGGATACTCCATGACCAATATCTTGCATGTGGAACGACCACTCAACAAGGGCCTTTTCCTCTTCTACAAACAAAATAGTACCCCTTGCTTGGCTTGTGGTAGAGGGAGTGGACAAGAGATGTGTTTAAAAAATATAGTGATGGAGGAGGATTGAATAAGAGAAGTATGTGTTAAAAAACACGACAAAGGATTAATTCCAACAACCTTAGAGATGGGGAGTGGCCTACCAAACATAATAGAGAATGTGAGGAGCTACACTATGGACAATGCCACTCTTAGGTTTCCCATTACATTAGTCCATACCTTATTCAAGTAAAAAAGCATAATCAGAGCCTCTTCTTCTCTAGGTCATTCCATGGGCAAGTCTTTGGGGACTTGAGTGTCTCCTTTAATTTTGTGCAATTTGGGTAGCCTAGTTTTGGGTGGTGGAATGTGGGGCCGAGTTGTTTTGATCTCTTTCTTGACGAGGCAGAATGCAAGAGATATCACATGGATTCCTCCACATTGACAAATTCTATGCCCTTGCTTATCTAGCAACAAATTGGTACATAAAATGTTTGAGATAAAGGGATGTGTGGAAGATAGGCATGCCTTGCACTCACACAATCGAGACATGGTAGGATCAAAAAAAGCATGACAGGATAATGATGATGATGAAATTCTTTTTGAGTGCTATGATTGAAAAATTTAGACTAGTTGATAGGTAGTTAGGGCAACTATGTGCATAATGCAATGCTTAGTAGCTTTGATTAACAATGGGTACATGATCAACAAAGGTACAACTAATGTGCAACTAACTACGGTTGGATACATGATCAACAAAGGGCTGATTAGTAGCATGCATGGGAGTAGCTAGACATCTTAGGCACATAGGACATGGCAAACAAATTAGACAAGAGTTTTACACGAATGAAGGTGTCATTATTGACTGAGGTGAAAGCATATTCAAGCAGGACCATTGACTTGCAGGTATTGTTGATGAGAAGATGGGAGGTAAACGTCATGATGTTCAGACAAGTGATGTTTTGATGACGCGAATGATGATGACTGTCATCAATTACAAGTAGATGGTTGCTGCTGAATTGCAAGACATGGCGATGCTTTGAATGTGGATTCGACGGCTTGCTAAATGTAAGGCTCTTGCATACAATGGCATCATGTTGGTATATGGATGTGAACACATGGCATTCTTTAGATGCTTTACTAGTGGCACCTATGCCCTATTATGATGATGTAGCTGCAGCTCTGCTCCATGATGTGATGGAGGTTTTTAGCAATGCACCTAATTGCTAGTCTATGACATATGATGTGCCTACGCTAGAGTCGGCTCAAGGTTATCAAGGTATGGGATTTTCATACTATTGAGTTTGTCTTCGAAGATTGTTTTGAACTTTGTGCAAAGTGTTGGTGTTTTCAGACTTTGTGTTGGGTTTGTGTGATGCTCTACCTAGAATTGAGTCTTTTTATTATTTTTGAGCTACAAGAGGCATTATTTGGCGTTTGGTTTTGTGTGTGGTTCGAGTGGTATTTGTCGAATATTTAAAATTTTTGTGTTGTGTTGTGCATGTGACAAAGTCAATTATTCTCATTGGCACTCCTTAACATCTCATTATTGGGTTGTGAGTGAGGCTTGCTCACCATTACTACTCGTGTAACACCACTTTCCTTTATGTTATATGTTATCTATACTTTGTGTATATTGTATTGTGTGTGGAAGAGGAAGAAAAAACCAGCAAGAAAATGTGTTGGCCTCTATCTCTCTTCTTGTTTTCTTGAGTGAGCTTCCTCTTGTGTGTATGGTGTGTGTTTGTTGGCGCAATATCTGAAGAAATTCTCCCCACCATGAAATTCTTGTGTGTAAGGTGTGTGTTTGGCACAATAGCTCAAGTAAGTTCCCCCAACAGGTAATTCTTGACATGGTATCAGAGTTGCACAAGTGAGAGAGGCTAGTTTTGAAGGCTGAAGCAAAGGAGAAGAAGCAAGAATTCAAGTAAGCAAGTAACGAGCAAGAAGCTCTCCCATTCTTCCACTCTTTCTCTTGGAAAGTGCTTGTGGAGGTACCTGAAGTAAGGCGAAGCAAAAATCTTATATTGCTGTGAGATTTGATGTTTTGGGCACAACATTGTATATTCTATAGGAAAGCCCTTTGGGGATATCCCATTGCTTTTTGGCCATCTGAGGCCATTTCGGATTCCGTTTTAGAGTCGCTAGATTGTGGACAACAGTTTTAGGGCATATTGCAATTTTCGGCTATGTTGATCGAAAGTGGGTGTATAGGTTATAGATTTCAAATCTATAAGTTATGAGGTATTTTCCAGGAAGCAAACACAAGTTTTATCAGTAACAGGTTGCAGATTACATATATTGTTGAGTAGTCAATGAAAAATAGTGTTTGGTATATTGTTGTGCACTTGTTGTGAAAGGTTGCGGAAGACTAGCTTGTTATTCTTTATCATTCTTGGAATTGATGGAAGTAGAGAATAGTGAAAATCCCATCATTGAGAAGCTGGAAAAGAATAGCTACATGTCATGGAAGTTTAGTGTGACAAACTTCCTTATTGGAAAAGGCCTTTATGAGTTCGTTTCAAGTGAAGAAAATGAGTCAGAGTTGAGCAACCCTACAACTGTAGTGGATGAATTAAAGGCATGGAAAGAATGGAATGCAAAGGATAAAAAGATGATGCATTGGCTATTTGCAGTCATTGATAATATACTATGCTAGGGTATATAAAAAATGCAAAAACTTCACATGCAACTTGGATAATTTTTGAGAACATATTTTTAATAAATACAAAGGCACGGAAGATTCAACTCAAGCAAGAGTTGAATACTTTGAAGAAAGGAAAAATGTCTATCAATGAGTATGTTTTGAAGGTAATAAGCATTGCAAATGCTTTGGCACCGATTGATGCGATGATTGATGATGATGATTTGGCTTCATCTACTTTAGGTAGCCTTAATAATGAAAAGGTTTGAAAATCATTTGTCACTTCTGTATATATATGGAAGACATTTTCAGAATTTGATGAGTTGGTCTCTCATGATTATCAAAGAGATCAATATGTAAGGTGACTAATAAAAAATAAATGGTAAATAGGTCCAATCATTTTACTCAAGTTCAGGAAGGGGACGTGATAGATCTTCTTTGAGTAGCCATGGTATGGAACATATTTGTAATAATCAACAAAACATGTTAAATTAGCAATTTTGTGAAATATAGGTTTCAAGAGGGTGTGGAAACTTTAGAGGTAGGGGGAGCTAGAGGAAGAGGTGGATGGCAGTACAGAGGTTCTAGAAATTTGGCTATTATTTGCAATTATTTTGGTATAATAGGTCATATTGTAGCCCATTGTTACACTAAGATGGGTGATATACATAGTGGTAAATTGCATCAAGGAAACTATACATCATCTTCACAATAGAATGAAGACAAAAATGAGCATATGTTTATTATGTAGCATATGATGAATGTTGTTGTAGAAAAGGGGACACATGATGATATATGGTATGTCAATTCAAGTGGATCTAATCATATGACCAGTCATGCCGAATGGTTTGGAGAGATGTAAGATTTACAAAATCTAGGTTATATGCAAACAAGTGATGATTCATGCCACCCAATCTCACATATTGAAAAGGTCATGATGACCAGACAAAGAGTCTATCAGATATATTACATGTGCCATCAATTCACAAGGAATTCAGTGTCTATTGGCCAAATGATAGAGCAAGAATTGCAAGTTGGATTTTCTGCAAAAGATTATTTTATAGAAGACTTTAATGATAAGTACATGTTGGTCTCAAAAGGAAGTAGAGTTGGCCACATGTTCACTTTAGATACTGGAATTCCTACTATGAATGGTTCTATGTATTGTAAAGGGAAAGGAGTGGTCTTGCAAACATTGAAATATGGCATAAACGTATTGGACATGCAAATGTACAAAGGCTAAAATTAATGCAGTCCAAAGGATTAGTTACAGGGATGCCTGCTTTTAGAGTTGTAGAATTTCACAAAGTATGTGAAGCATGTCAGTTTGTAAGCAAGCAAGACAACCTTTTTTGCATAAGAGAGATGCGAGTAGAAATATAATTGATATTATACATACAGATGTTTGGGGCCTACACAAAATGTGTCTCTTGGTGGTACCGAATGCTTTGTCACCTTTATTGATGATTGTTCAAAGAAGCTATGGGTATATTTTATGAAGGAAAAGAGTGATGTATTTGAGCATATTAAAAATTTCAAGGCTATTGTTGAAATAGAAACAGGCTTAAAAGTTAAGTGCTTACGATTAGATGGAGGAGGATGGTACATCTCTAAAGAGTTTAGTAGCTTCTTGAGGTCTCATGGGATAAAGAGACAGTTTATTTACAAATATACTCCATATCAAAATGAGATTGTAGAAAGAAAAAATAGGCATATTGCAGAAGTTGCACGAGCATTGATGGTGGTTGAAAAGAATATGCCAAAACATTTTTGGTCTAAAGCTATTCATACAATTGTGTCTATATTATGAACAGAACTCCTACAATTGTAATTCATAGAATGACCCCGAAGAATACTTTACAGGTGTTAACCCCAGCTCGAGATGGAAGAAGCAGGTCAGAGAACAAGCAAAGGCGCAATGACGACCTCTAAAATTAAATTAAAGGCAAAAGCACATTTTTAAGTGAAAGGTGCTCCAAAATTTTGGTAAAAGAGTGCCACGCTCACTCCTGTGCAAATTGTAAAAGGGTCGATAGGCATAAACTGAAGAAATAGGCCAAGTAGAAGGGAATGGAAAATAGGGCCATGCCACAATGGCCTGTCATGTAAAAAAGGGGATGACCACCTATGGGATTTTAGGGCATGTATATAAAGTTCAAAAAGTGAATGAAAGCTCATTCTTTGGTGTGTGGCAACAAGAGGCTCTTCTTCTTCTCTTCTTCTCTTCTTCTTGCTTGCTTGTGTGTACTTTTGAGAGAGAGTATGAGAGTGTGAGGCTGAGGGATTAAGGAAGTGAAGCTCTCCACCATCTCCTCTCTTCTTCTTCTCTTCTCTTATCTTCTCTTATCTCTCATGCGGCTATGGAGGATGGAGCTTGGAGGTGGAGGCTTGAGGATGCTTGAACTTGCATCAAGAATCATGGAGCTACCGGTGTGCTTGAGGGAGGAGGCAACTCATTCGGGCATTGAGGTAAGCTCACTACACCCTGGTAGGATCGAAGGCATGCCAACTAGGTGAGAGATAGCCATAGGTGCTCACTTGAAATGCTTGAAATAGTAAACGGTTCGTGGGTCTTGGCAGTCGAGCATGAGCTCTCTACATTTTGGTTTTGTTACCGGGACCAATGGATTCAAGCTTGAGCACTTCAAATCGAGCATCGAAGTACGGGTTTCATCCCCGAACCAAAGCTTGAGATAGGAAGTTTTGGGTTTTTTAAAATCTTCATAACAAGTAAGTATTTTGGTTAGTTTGGTGGTTTGATGATTAGGAGAGTGGGAGAAATCAGTTCAGTACTATGCTTTCAATTCTTATTGCATTTAGAGTAGGCTAGAATTAAGAAATTGGATTGGAAAAGCATAGGGTTTACTAGAATAAAACAAGCCCGAGCAGGGCACAAATCAAGAAAAACGGGGAAGGAAGAGTGATCAAGGGGATTAAGGTCGACAAGTGAGGGATTAGGAGTGGCAAGACTTTGCTGGGAAGGGGGTTTAAGAGCCAAGTGGCCAAGGGAGAGCTCATTTGAAACCCTGGTTATGTGTGTGTGTGAGAGAGAGAGAGAGAGAGAGAGAGAGCTCCATTGTGTAGATTCACTTCGATCTTGCCACCGACAAGTTTGTTGCCCACTCTAGGTATACCCACACATTTCTCCTTCATCCATAGATATGATCTAGAAGTGCTTGACAAATATGAAGCTTTGAATCACTCGACACGACGAATTTTACATCATTTCGGCAAAAAATGCGCTGCATTCAGCCCATCCAAGCGGCTCGAGCCTGGGACAAGTCCCAGAATTGGCCCTCCGCCACTCATCTTTAGCCATTCCATCTGTTTGAGTCATCCTGGCACATTCAAACACGTAGCCACTTGGCCCACCTAGACTCAACTTGTCCAAGTCATACACTTGGCTTGATAAGGTACTCAGCCCTTCCAATTCGGTGCTGCCTGACTCGGCCCAGTCCTGTCCAGCCACTCAGCCCTGTCCAACCACTTAGCCCTCAAACTCGGACACCACACCCACTTGGCCCTCGGCCATTTGGCCTACCCTCAGTTTGGTCCATTCCTCTCATCCTCAGTCATTCAGCCCCATCCAAGTCATACACTTGGGCCCTGCAAATTGGACTTGTTGGGCCAAATTTGATTTTTTCCTAAATTTTTAAGTTCTGGAACAGACCCACCTAGACACCAGTCGTACGAACTTCTGAAGGCCATGCAGATACTTGAAACATCTTTCTGGCACAAGGAATAGAAGAATTGGTGAGACGTAGACGTGAAGGTGACCCTAGTTGACAATCTAGTGACCCAGCCTGTTAGCAGCATCAAGTGGAGTCATAGATCTCAAACGAATCTTGACTGAGCAGGAGGCGCAGCGAAAAACCCTATACAATGGTGAGGACGATCGAACATACAAGCCTATTAGGCCAAACCCATACACGAGAGTGCATGAGCTGCTTACACACTTTGTTTTCTCACTCACTCTAATTTCCAATGCTCGAAACACACTTAAGAAAAGCTAAAAGCCTGATTGCGCACAATGCACGGAAAAGATTATGCACACACACAGAGTGAGGGTAAGTTGAGATCTGTTTGTAATTAACAAGGAACTCACTCAGATATAAAAACTTGAAGGAACCTACCAGTAAGAGAAGATCCCAAGACATAGATGGGTGATCGAATCCCCAAAGGTAGGACCAAGCGAGGAACACGACTAAAAAGCCTAATGCATCAAGGACCAACACTATTGGTGAAGTGGATCTACCCGATCTCATCAACCTGATCGACGACTTGGTAGAACAAGAAATCTTAGACACGGAAGAGGGCAGCTTAGGCCGTAGAAGCAATGAAGAACTTGACCTAGAAGACTTCCCTGAGGCGACCAGCAGAGTTAGTGAGCACATATGATGCTCAAACCTGGTGTGAGAACACCGCGGTAGACCTACAAAGGACATCATAGCGGATCTTGAGGACGAGAGAAAGCTAGCACGCAAAGCTTTGCAAGGCATAGTCATGTACAACCAGGATTAGCAAACTAGGAGCTTACGCTAGAGCATGGAAATGTGAGAGATCTAGAGAGTGCTAGCCCTAGCAAGTAGAAATCAGATGGAGAGTGAGAGAGCATTTGAAGGAGACCTCACGCTGAGTGAGCTTCTGACGAAGTAGATGCTAGATAACATGGCAGCGGGGCAGAGTGCTGCAGCTTTAGCAACATTTCTACTGGTAGGGTTAGGAGTCAGCCAAGGTGCTAAGAGCCAATAAAAAATTCTCATGATAGCAAAGTAGCTGGACAAATACCAAGCGAATGATGACCTGTACAACTTTGTGGAGCAGTTCGAGCAGGTTTGGAAGGCTAATGGCCTCACTGTTCCCACTCAATGCTCACAAGCTTTTGGTCTGTGCTTAGATGATAAGGGTCGGACCTGGTACACGAGTGTAGATACTGTAGAGCGAGCCAATTTCAATGGCCTAAAAAACCTCTTCATTAAGAGATGCTCCAAACCAGGATACTCCAATAACCTGCTAGTGCGACTTATGAACATCAAGTAGAGAGAAAAAGAGAATATCTGAGATTATGTAACCCATGTGAGGAGCCTCTTTATTAGGAGAATCCCTATGGGTGAGAGACCAATCGAAAGAGTAGTGTCCACTGTATTCAAGAACAGAATACGAAGTGAAGAGCTCTATAAAACCTTAGCTAGCAACTCAAGCCTACAGTGAGACACATTGGTAAGGGTCTTTGAGGAAGCTATTAGAGTGGACGAATAGCTCAAGGAGAGAAGCTCCAGAAGCTCAAATTGAGAAGAGTCCACTGCTAGGAACTCCAAGAGGGCTTCAACGCCGATTGAGAGATCATGCCGAATCACTCAAGATAAAGGGAAGGGCACTAATTCAGGACAAGAGCTAACATAGATGAAAATGGAAATAACCAAATTGTAGGAGATAATGAGACGACCAATGCGTCCACACATCCAATGCATACATTTTGGTAGAAAACACCTATTAGCCGAGTGTCAAGACCCCAGGGCATGACATTGCGCAAATTGTGGTAGGTTTGGCCATGACACCATGCATTGTCAACTACCCCGGAGACTCCCATACGCACAGCCTTCAATCAACCCTACCTTGCGAATAGGCTACCGAGCTTCTTTGGAAGGGGAGCCCCATTGGCCCTCTCAGCACCTAATGATGCTAAGCCGACCATCCCTAGGATGGAGATAAACCCTACGAGTATCCCTAGACCACTTGGACCCTACGTAACCCATTCACTGAGTGACACTCTAGTCCACTATGTGGAGGAGCCAAATGGCAACGAGTCTTATATACACCGTTACGTATTGTATGACGAAGAAGGCAATGAAATCCTTATGGACTACAGACCAGTGCTAGTGATGGCGTTAGGTAGAGGGAGAGGCAATGCAATCCTTATGGACTATGGACCATGGCAGACACAAGAGCCAATCATGTGCTGGACTTGCAATCACCCATGATGCATTTCTTCTCACTGCCCCGAGAGGGAGCAAGAAAATAGAGATAAGGTTGACCTAAGATGCACTGAGTGTGGAATCACTCATCTCTTTGTCAATTTCCCTAGAGGAAAGCCATCCTCTAGTTTGGCAAATGAGCCATTGATTCCATTCAGGTTGTTTGGTGTCAAGACACTTGATGGTGGGGAGGCCATGCCTATCCCATTGCATGTCATGAGCCACGTGCAAACAAAGCAGGTCGGCATATCATTGCTAGGGCCTAACAACATCGACACAACCTCAGTTGGAAAGGAGAGTCGGAGATGGAGGAAGAAAAGGCCAGACGCTAAGGTCATGCTCAAAATCGAAAGTGCCATGACACTGCCTGGTGGAAAGAAAGTCACTGATGTAAAGGTAGAAACGTTGGCTCTAAAGATGGCTGAAAAGGGAAGTGCTAAGGTCAAGGAGTCCTTTTGGCTTGACTAACATGCCAAATAATTTTGAATGACTTATGTGCACGACTTATGTGCACTATATTCAAAGACATGCTTAGGAAGGAGTTAGAGGTCTTCGTAGATATCCTGTCTATTCACTCTACTTGGACGGAACAGTTAGACAAACTCTAAGGGGTCTTTGAACGGCATCAACTATATCATCTCTCGTTGAATCCCTTGAAGTGCCAGTTTTGGATAAAGCATAGATGCATCTTAGGGAATGTAGTGTTGAAGAACGGCATTGCCACAGACTTCTTGAAGGTCATGGTCATTGTCAATCTTCCACCTCCAACTAATTACAATGGCATTCAGTGCCTTCTTAGGCCATACATGGTATTATTGTTGGTTTGTATTGAATTATGCATTGATTGCTAGACCTTTATACAAGTTGTTGATCATATTTGAATGGACTGAGGAATGCCAAGGCATGTATGAGAAAATGAAAAAGGCTCTGACCATGTCACTAGTTCTACGAGCCTCAGATTGGACACTCACGTTCCATGTGCACATTGATACTTCAAAATTCACAGTAGGAGCTGTGTTGTGCTAGCCTGGTGAACACAACCTAGATTACCTAGTGAGCTTTGCTATTAGACAACTCATTGAGATCGAAATATATTACTCAACAACGGAGAGAGAGGGCTTGGCCATGGTATTTGCTGTAAAGAAATTTCAGCATTATCTTTTGGCTACGCCTTTTACCTTCTTTGTTGACCATCAAGCCTAGTTATATCTTGTTAAATAAACCTTGCGCTACAGGACACATCGCACGATGGCTACTTCTGCTTTTGGAATTTGACTTCTCTATGGTGGTACATAAAGGGAAGTAGCACTACATGGCTGACCATATGTCTCACATCCTCACAGAAGAATCTGCCAGGCAAGGCATTGTAGATGAACTGCCAGATGCATATCTATTTAGCCTGTCCAATGAAAGGGATTTGTTTAGAGCCGACATGATGCCATATTGGATAGATGACATAGTTCAAGTGCTGGAGTAGGGACTACCTGAACGACCAATAGAAAAGGCCCGCCGACTTAGGCGGCTCATCCTGAAGATCCAACCCTATCATTTGATTGCAGGACAACTCTACAAGCTGGGGCAAGATGGATTGTTGCACAGATGTGTGTGTGAGCATGAAATGCATGACGTACTCACAGAGGCACACGGTGGAATCATAGGAGGACACTTTAGTGGAGATACGACAGCCTACAAAGTGCTGCAGTCCTAGATTTGGTGGCCCACTCTTTTCTAAGATGCAACATGATTCATAAAGCATTGTGACGAGTACCAATGGACTAAGGTACCTATTTGTAAGGATCACATGGAGCTAACCCCAATCATTGCATGAAAACCCTTCGAGAAATGGGGGATTGACTTCATTGGACCCATTAGTCCTGCGGCACAATATTCACAAACTAAATACATCATTATCGCACTGATTATCTAACAAAATGGGCAGAAGCGCCTGCTACGAGGAGGACCACTACCAAGTTCTTATGGGAGCAAGTGATCTCATGGTTCGATTGCCCCATCAAACTTGTTAGTGACCAAGGTACACACTTCATCAATGAAGTGATAGCTCATCTCCTATCCACTTCCCTGATCATCTATCAGAAGTCTTTGCCTTATTATCCTCAGGTAAACGGCCAAGCTAAATCCACAAATAAAATCTTGGTAAATGTCTTGACTAAGATAGTCTTCGCTTCGCACGGTGATTGGGATAACAAGTTGATGGCGTCCTTGTGGGCCTACCGCACGACCTATAAAATGGTTGTGGATCAGACACCCTTTAGGTTGATCTATCGAACTGAGGCAATCTTACCCTTAGAGTTATTCGTTCCTAGCCTAAGGATAGCCCTTCAAGAGAGATGGGATGGGAAGGAAGCATGGACAGAATGCCTACTTAAGCTCGAACGCTATTGGAAACTCGGCTTCTAGCCACCCATGTGCTAATATGCGAGAAGGCAAGTCACAAAAATTGGTTTGACAAGCATGTGAAGTAGTGAGACTTTGAACAAGGCGACTTAGTACTGTTATACTCAATCAAGGGATATAAACAAAAAATGAAGTTTAGGGGGTTAGGACCTTTCAGAGTTCATGCCATTAGCTGAACTGGCAATGTAGAACTCAAAACCCTAGAAGGTGAGGGCATAGGCTTCTTCAACGGTAGCCGCATAAAGAAGTACTACCCTCCCACACACGCCCTGCATGAGCCCCCAACTCTAGAGTCCCTTGTCAATGTACGAGTAGCCACTATTACTGAGATAGATGATGAAGATGAGGAAGCCGTAGAACCAGCTTACCTAAGCATAACAATCACTA
The DNA here is from genome assembly GCF_053477565.2 of Lygodium microphyllum. Taxonomy (NCBI): domain Eukaryota; kingdom Viridiplantae; phylum Streptophyta; class Polypodiopsida; order Schizaeales; family Lygodiaceae; genus Lygodium; species Lygodium microphyllum. Next base: position 167,775,040 of record NC_141135.1, on the reverse strand, counting down.
CCAAGCACACATGCACCTTCAATGAATTGATCAATGAGGGAGCTGACTTTAATGTCTTAACTCATGAACATTGGATCCAAATTGGAAAACCGCAGTTATAGCTCACCAACGCTAAACTCAACCCGTATGGGGGTTGATCATACACACTCTTGAGAAAGTGCAAGGTTGCAGTTTCTATCGAGTTGGAAAGCATGCCGATGATCTTCTATGTGTTGCCCAACACTAAAGATGCAAGCACAGAGTCACTGTTAGGACGAACGTTTAAGAAGCAAGCTCATTGCAATGTCGACTACGAGTTGTAGCAAATCCACCTAGCCATAGGCAATGTCTACATAGTTATAGCCTTCAGTAAGGGCTGCGCAACTCCTTCCAAGTCTGCAGAGCCACCGGTAGAGAAACTTGCTGCCAAGTTTAAGGAGGGGGTAGTACTTCGTCACAACCCACCAAGCCTCAAGACCAGAAAATCACTAAAGTCAAAGCTAAGGCCCATGAGCCAAAGTTTCAATGGATGCCTAAAGTGCAAGGACCGTTGCCTAGGAGTAGACACCCACAGCCCCACAAGGCTAAGAATCCCGCCTCATGTCCTAGGAGGCTAAGACACAACTACAAGCATCGATGCATGGTCCAGTTGTGGTGGATCCCCAAGACCCTATTGCAAGCGCAAGGCTATTACGAGGGTAATGCATGGATATGGGTTTCTAAGGCCAAAATGGCAAAAGGCACTACTCGAATACCACCCTCAAGCATGACCACACAAGCCTACATGACACATCCAAGGACAAGGCCACAAGAGCCTCTAGACTCAAAACCTTTAGAATCACCAACAATCAAACTAGTGAAAACTGATCAAGTATATCGACCCAAACCACAACCTACTACCTACACATAGGCCATGACTAGTGCTACAACTCATGGGCCGTCACCCAAATGTTGTAGTGCACAGTTTGTAGCCACACCTCTGCCTATTGTACAAGAGGCCCAATTGCAAGCTCAATAACAACCAAAGCGGCCACCATTAGTTATGCTGAACTCTCTAGTTCTGTCAAACCCCAACCCCCTTCTAACCTTCGACCCTCGTATGAGCAACGGTCACTTGACTATGGCCCTGGACTTAGCGGGGAACACGGGGGATGACTTGGATGCCTGTCTTCAACGCCTAGATGCCACCTTCATGTCGCTTGCTACAAGTATGACCACTTGGACTTGGGACTCTTGGACGAGCCTATGGCGAATAGAAGTACAAACACTCCCTTGTTCTTGGGAAGAATAAAAATTTGTGTTTGTCAAGGCTTCTGAGGTAGCTGAGCAGCTGATTGCCACTAATATTTCCCGAGAACAAGTGTAGAAACAATGCCTCATCACCTCATATGACAGGTACACATCTTATGCCAATGATCAAGAGATAGAAGACTTGAAACAACATGGTGCCAGCAACTCCCCTTTCTTGAAGAAATGGTATACCTTCGCATTCAATGGGAGCTCGAAGGATGTCAGATCATGACCAATACTGAGCAATGGCAAGCAATCAAAACATCCGTATATGACCCAACTTATGTCATGCCAACCTCTTATAGGGTATTGATGACCATTCGTGACCAACCCATGGAAGAACACATTCAGGGACACTTCTATTTAGATAGCATCCTCACCGAAGAGGAACTGCACATTGCTAGTCGCATAGACTCCGGTGACTTCTTGCTCGATGTTCTTACTTACACCACCCAAGTAGGCATCTAACCTTTTGACATGGACCGATATGCTCATATGGAATATAACCCAAACTTCTATGCTTGGCTCATGCAAAAGTAAAACATTATGCCCTCTACCCTCTAACCTTCAATCCTAGGTAAGATTCTTCTCACTTCCAAGGAGGAGGGGGTAAAGAGGCAAGGTGAATCGAAATCAAATCAAACACCTAAGGAATCATACCTTAAAAGCCTCAATCCACATCTAAGAAAATGAAGGAAAACGTTATCTAGCGATTGAGGAAAATGTCACAAAATTTAAGATAAAGCTTGGAAGGGAAGTCTATTTCTGTACTAAAAACATTTCAATTCAGCAAGCATGAAGTTTTTTCTTCTAGAAAGTGATTGCTTTGAAAAGCACTAATGACAAACCATGGCTTATGATTGAAGTTGAAGATGTCGCAGCAAGACCGAGCCCATCACCTTCCCTTTATGGAAGAGGAATGAGCAAAGTACGGCCTCTCTCTTGAAAACCGAGCATACAACTAGCTCAAATTTAGGAGCATTCACAACATCGAAGAGGTAGTGACCAGTGAGGAGGCTGTCAGGAGGATTGTAGACTAGTGCAACCTTTCCAAGTATATCAAAAAGTTTGGACAAGAGCTGACCACACTAAGTGTGTGGAATTCTTAAGGACATATGACCCCGATAAGGAGTATGGGACGGTAATCGTGGGGAGCACAGAAGGAATCAAGCAAGCGCACGTCCTGCTTAGTAAGGCCTTGGGAGAGAAGGCATTGAGGTTGGGACCAAAAGTGGAAAAGAGGCACAAAAGAGGCATGTATGCCATGATGTGGATGAAAAAGGAGAACGCCTTGACAAATGATGGTATAAGCATCCAGGACATCCTCAACTCGGAAGTTAGATTGTAGACCAAGGTGATCCACTTCCTCTTCTCGAGCCAAAGGTACAACTCACTCATGCAAAGGATCAATGTGCCCATGCTTGAAGGGCATGGCCACTCACTCGTTGGATGAGGTGGATTGGAATGGCTACATGCGGAAGACCAAAGACCAATCTGCTAAAGCACTAGCCCTTGGAAGCAGACCGATGGTGGGTGGAGAGTCCCTAGTGTTGAAAGGAACGGAGAGGAAGAAGCCTTCAGCTAAAGCCTCATTTATTGGGTATGGAGGAATCTTGACTGCCCTTATCCAAGAGGCGATAAAAGAGACACAAAACGTAGAAGAGGGAGTGGATGAAACATTTGATAGGTCACCTCATCATCATGACAAAGAACAATCAAGTGAGAGGACGTTTAGTGAAGAGGAGGGAGAGCAAGAAGCTCAATCCAACAGAAGGAAAGCAAAGATGCCTAAGAAGAAGACAACACAAAAAAATTAGGAGAAAGAGAGGAAGAAAAAGGAGGAAGCGAACCTGCAAAAAGCCAAGGAAGAGTCAAAAAGAGCCAAGGAAGAGAGGAGGAGAAAGGCCACCGGAATAGGAGGAGGAGTTGAGGAAGAAGGAAAAGGAAGACATTGAGCTCGCCAAACATAGGTCAATGGAGCAACAAGGCAAACAAGGCGAGATGGAAAACTTGAGCCCAAGGAGAGAGGAGGGCCCGAGTTCAAGCACTCAGGTACCTGAAGGCATGCTAACTGCAACACAAGAGGGCAAGGGAAAAACCCCCATCCATCCCATTCTGCCCCCCATGGTGCCTACTCTTGCAATGGCAATGCCCACCCAAAGCACCCTAGCCATGGTTGATGCCACTTACCTTATGTCTTGGGTGAAATATTTCATCAACAAGGAACTAGCTTAGGCAAAGAGCATGGAAACCTCGACTATAGGGCAAACAAGACCGGTAGCAACAGCAGATGCCGAGTCAAGGCAGGAATCTAAGCGACAAAAGGTGGGAGCCTCAACAACTACCATCCCCACAACTGTGACACCACCCGCTAAATATGACGAGTATGTCACGGAGCTACTCTCCCAACTGGAGAAAGCCAAGGAGGAAAAAAGAATAGTGATGGCTGAGTTGGAAGTCGAGAAGAAGTCAATGGCGGCCTCCCAGTTGGAAAAAACTTAGTAGGTAGCCATATATAAAAAATAAGTTAGGGAGCTAAAGGAAAAGCTCAGTGCGGAGGAAGAAAATGAGAAATTCTAGAGGCAGTAGCTCGAGAATGAGAACCAGGAGCTAGTTGCACTACAATGGGACTACAAACTCTTAATAATGCAGCATCAGGACCTGGAAGTTCAGTTGAAAAGAGTCCAACTAGGCATGGAAGAGCTTGCTGAAAGGGAATTAGAAAGAGAGCAAAAACAAGAGGAGAATCACCGAGAGGTCAAAGACTTGGTGGTCAGGGTGTTCCTGGAAATAGATGAGTAGGAGAGGCTGGAGAGAGAAATTGAGCACTTGGAAAAGGAGAAGGAGAGGCTCACTCACAAGGGGAAAGAACAAGAGTCAATCATAACAACCTTAATGCAGAGGTAGGGGGAGAGCTCTAGGGAGATCGCAAAGAGAGCAGAAGAGTGGGCTACTTGCAATGAAGGGAGAGTGAGAACCCTAGCGTGCCATCTAGCTCAGGTGGTGAAAGACAAGGTAGTTGGTGAAAGCAAAGTAGAGGCCGCCCAGGTGGGCTTCCAAATGCCGCAATGCACCTTCCTAGATACCTTGTTGGATATCACACAAGCAGGGGGGAGGGAGAATCCATAGAAGCTGATTCACTAAAGGAGAGTAGCAGGAGGCAAGGCAGGAGGAGGAGGTGGACATGAACTTGAAATGGGGCTACATGAGGAAGAGTTTGTCCCACCGCCTCCTCCTCCACGGCGGCCTGACAAGCAACGACATGTAGATACATCTACAAAAAGAAAGGTGGCGTTGAGAGAGAGAAGACAACAAATGGTGGAGAAAACAAGAAGAGAATGGAATGCTAGAGGAGTAAGGGAACCCCCAGCACCTATCCCACCATGTTAGGATGATTCCCCAGCAATCTTCCACACTGACCTTGTAATCTGGGAAATGTAAGAAATGACCAGGAACCCCTTCAACTTTAATTTCCAATTCCCCACCACCCTACATAGAGTTTTTCCCATCAAGGTGGTGAAGGAGGTGATTAATATCGGAGGCAGGCTCGGGGAGAAGTGACTGAAGGAGAGAGAGTAGAACCCCACACTATGGGGTATTGAAGATGCAAAATTTTGGAAAAACAAAGTTTTTGAGGTGCCAAGGTTTGTGCTTGGTTACGAATGCCAACCTACATGGAGAAGGAGGATCTGCGATGCCAACATGGACACTTGGATGGCCTTTTGTAACACTTAACCCTTCGAGCACAACAACCCAACTTTCATGCCATACCCTTGAAGGGTGGGAGTGGATTTTGACTCCACTATCCATAGCTGTTATGACTTTCCAATAATTTATAATCCGCATTGTACTACATATGAAGACGCCCTTGTTTTCACATCATAAAATTTGTATGATACCCTAATCCACTTCATCAACTAATTCTCTTTATGCCCTGACCCCGCCTTTATTACCACCTATAGTTACCTTAGATTGCTTAGGATACTCCTTAGGCAAGGTCCCACTTTCTAAGAGCGATGCCTTCCAGTCCTCCATTTTGATCCGAATGCTATAGATAGTTGCGCAATGCCTCGACTAATGATGCGAGCTGCTCTACTACCCTTGTTTTGCTTAGCTCTTCTAGAGGACATGAATGATAGCTACTTCACCCACTGCAATCATCCATTCCTCTCCACCACCACCCTTTAGGTCCGCATAGACCTCAAGGGGTATTTGCATAGGAGCGAGCCTGGAGCTCTTTTATAAAAAATTTGGGACACCTATCACTTAAAAATGTGTTTTTTCCTTTAACGTAATTTTAGAGGCCATCCTTGAGCCTTTGCTTGTTCTCCGACCTACTTCTTCCATCTCGAGCTGGGGTTAACATTATCCCGCTCCTAGTTTAGTGCCAATCCCATGGTGCTGATGTGGAGTGGATGGTAGGAGGGATGGGTGTAGCCTGGCGGGTGGCTTTTTTTGAGTTGGCATACAAGCTGTTGTGAGGGTTTGGTACTAGGTGGTGACCACGGCCCTTAAAATTGGAGATGAAGTTGGGGTGGGTCCCTCTTTGCTATTGGCGTTGAGGACATTTGTCCTTTGAAATTGAATATCGTGTTGGACATATCCCTATGTGGTGCGAGACTGATGGGCATATCCATATTTGAAATTGAATATCATGTTGGATGGATCTGTCATTTTGACCCTTTATGGCTGCCTTCTCTTGCACTATTCCAAATGAGCTTCTTCATTCACTTTTTGATAGGGGCTGTCTCAGTCTGCTTATACCTTGTTTTAACTGCACGGTGAAATTATATCATGAGGTGACCCCGCTTTTACTGCTTTTAAGCGGGTGCTAGTTCTAGGACACTTGCAATTGTGAGCTTGATGAGAAAGGGAAGATGTGTGAGTCAATGTCGATGGGGTCTCACAGAAATTGTGATTGGGAAGAAATGGATCACCTGGTTAAGGTGGTGGATGACGAGAGTGCATTGCATGGATGAGGGGGACCTCCAAAGATGGTGGTTGGGGCATTTGTTTGTACTTGAAAAGAAAAGAAGATGCACTACCTAGGGGTATGCTTGGTTTTCCATGTGGTGCATTGTGATCATGCTAGTGGGACTGGGAGTTGGGTCAAAAACCACAAGCAAAAGCTTGGGCATTGTCCCACACTTGAGGACCCAGTTTGTGCATAAGGGAGGTGCAGTGCATGTAGCTTAGGGTGATAGGTCTACGAGTGTTACCTCCCTAGGTGTGTCCTACCCTTGATGTGCCTTGATGTGCCCTAAGCATGTGTAATGGGGAATCAAAAAGGGCTAGGTGGTTAGACATGGAGTTGATCGACCGAGGCCACCGGATGTGCCTAACTTGAGAACCCCTAGGCGCAGTGACTGTGATCTATGTGTAGCTTGCTGTGTCTTCCTGTGATTTCTCTTTCCATTTCTATTCTCTTTGTTTGTCTTTTTGTTTTGTACTTTCTTGCCTTTTGTTTCTTTCTTTCCTTTTTCTCTCTTCTTCTTCTTCTTCTTCTTCTTCTTCTTCTTCTTCTTCTTCTTCTTCTTCTTCTTCTTAATAAGTTCCATAGACATGATAGAAGTTACTCTTTATCATCAGAGTGAGGCGGAGAAGGAGGCTTAATAGATTTGTTGAGGAATTGGCAAATTTAGTCCATACAATCAATAACAAGTCCAATACATATTTCTAGTATAGCAAAATGCTTATGCCTATGATGCATGTCCATTTTTTGCTTTGTTGATTGCTCTTCTCAATGAATTTGTAGTGCTTCCTTTGCCATCGCAAGATCCTTGTCATCTCTTGTATTCTTTTATTGAGCTTTTAAATTTGCACAGATGCTACATACTCCCATGTTGACTTTCTTTGGGATTGATACATTGATAAAAAATGACTTCCACAATTTGGTGAAATGTTGATAGCTAATAAACTTGTCTGCATTTTGAAGCATAGTTTGCCTTGCTTGTAAATGGAATATAATTTAGTCCTAGTAAAGTTATTTGCAAGTAGAAGGGAATGGGAAAGAGGGCCATGCCACAATGGCCAGTCACATAAAAAAGGGGATGACCGCCCATGGAATTTTAGGGCATGTATATAAAGTTCAAAATGTGAATGAAAGCTCATTCTTTGGTGTGTGGCAACAAGAGACTATTCTTCTTCTCTTCTTCTCTTCTTCTCTTCTTCTTACTTACTTGTATGTGCTTGAGAGTGTGTGTGTGAGAGTGTGAGAGAGTGAGTGTATGAGGGTGAGGGATCAAGGAGGTGAAGCTCTCTACCATCTCCTCTCCTCTCTTCTCCTCTCCTCTCCTCTCCTCTCCTCTCCTCTCCTCTCTTCTCTTATCTTCTCTTCTCTTCTCGTCTCTTCTCTTCTCTTCTCTCTTGCGTGGCTATGGAGGATGGAGCTTGGAGGTGGAGGCTTGAGGATGCTTGAACTTGCATCAAGAATCGTGGAGCGACCGGTGTGCTTGAGGGAGGAGGCAACTCATTTGGGCATTGAGGTAAGCTCACTACACCCTAATAGGATTGAAGGCATGTCGGCTAGGTGAGAGATAGCCATAGGTGCTTGCTTGAAATGCTTGAAAAATAAGCAATCCGTGGGTCTTGGCAGTTGAGCGTGAGCTCCCTACAATAGGCAAGAAGCTCGATGTGTCACACTTGAAAGTGTTTGGTTATATTGCATACACTCATGTGCTACATGAGCTGTGAAAGAAGCTTGCCCTGAAGGTTGAAAAATGTATTTTTATTGGATAGTCTTTAGAGAAAAAATGATATCATTGTTATAATCCTATCATAGATGAGTTTAGATTGAGTAGGGATATTATTTTTTATGACATGAGTAGTTGGTATGCATCTAGTGGTGATGCATTGGATGATGATGATGATGATGATAGTCATGTTGCAGAAAGAAAAGAAAAAATCATAGAACTTTAGCAGACTAGAAACATCATCTGGTGCTACATCTACAATTAGCCCTTGGTCTAAGCCCTTGGTCTAGGAGACTAAGGAGTAGCCCCACATCTTCAGGTGCATTTACAAGTGTTACAAGTAAAGACAAAGGGAAGAAGAAAGTATTAGATGGTAATGATGCATCTACTAGTCATTTGAGATTTGATGGAGATTCTAGTGGTTCAAAGAGTTTGGATGATGAACTTGGTATTTCTTCAGTTAGGACACTAGATATATAGAGAGCACATAGTAATGTAAATGCTCCACTGAGCGATCTAGTGGTACACAGGTCTAGCAGGGTCGAATGGCTTGTTAAAAGATTTGGTTTTGAAGGTTATGCAACTCGTCATTATGCTTATATGGTAAATTTGGTTAAGGATGTTGAACCCACTTGCTTTGAAGATGCTGTTGGTCATGCTCATTAGGATGCAACAATGGATGAGGAGGTGGCTACATTAGAAGCCAATAAGACTTGGGATCTGGTACCATTGCCTAAGGGCAAGAGAAGTATTGGCTATAAGGGGGTTTACGTAATCAAGCATAATGCAAATGGTTTTGTTAGTAGGTATAAGGTTCGGCTGGTTACAAAAGGCTATGCTCAAACATATGGCATAGATTATGAAGAGACATTCAATCTAGTTGCTAGGATGGCCACGGTTAGATGTTTGATTGCTTTAGTAGTAGCCAAAGCTTGGAATTTATATCAAATGGATGTCAATAATGCCTTCTTGCATGATGAATTACAAGAACAAGTGTATATGGAGTATCTAGTAGGTTATGAGGATTTAGAGTATCCCACATATGTGTGTAGGTTAAAGAAAACACTCTATGGGCTAAAGTAAGCATCTAGAGCATGGTCTGACAAGATCCGAGAGTATCTTCTCAACATTGGCTTTTATATTTCTGATATTGACCACTCACTCTATGTGAGAAAGGGAGATGTAAGATTGGTCATCATAGTCATCTATGTGGATGACATCATTATTACAGATGATAGTGGCAATGGGATTACTGAAGTTAATGACTTTTTAAAGAAGAAGTTTGAGATGAAGTGTTACAGTTCGAAAGGAAGCCCAAGATAGAAAGACCCCAAAAAGGTGGAAATGGAAAGCAACCTAAGGCAACAGCCCAAGGTGAGAAAAGTGGAAAATAAATGCAAGCTTGAAAAATGTAGGAAAAGCCTTAATACAAAAGGAAGAGCACAATAATGAGTGCACTGAATATTCTAGCAAAAAAGCACCAGGCGCATTGTAACTCATTTTGTAAAATAGCACCAAGCTCCCTCCTGTGCAATTTGTAAATGCAGTCATGCATGGGTGAAGGAACCATGAAAAGAGAAAAATAAATAAAGGAATAAGACATTTGCTAAAATAGCTAGTCATGTAAAAAGGGATGGGTGCCCAAGGAGTAAGAGGGCATGTATAAAAAGGCAAAAAGGGAACGAAGAAGATCATTCTTGTGTATGGCCAAAACTAGCTCTCCTCTTCTCTTCTTCTTCTTGTTCTTGCTTGCTTGAGCTTGTGTTTGAGAGAGGGAGTGAGGAAGTAAGTGTGTGTGAGGGTGAGGGACTGTGGTGAGAAGATCTCCATCTTCTCCTCTCTTCTTTGTTTTCTCTTCTCTTCTCTTGTGTCATGTGCGGCAATGGAGCATTGAGTTTGGAGCTTGAGGATTGATCATGCTCGAGGTTACATCTTGGATCATGGAGCTACCAGAGTGCTTGAGGGAGAAGGTAACTCGATTGAGCATGGAGGTAAGCTCACTACACTTGTAGGTGTGAGAGAGTATACAACTATGTGAGAGGTAGTAATTACACTTGGTGGAAACACTTGAAGCAATAAGCGGTTTGTGGATCTTGGTGGTTGAGCGAGAAGCTCACACATTTTGGTTCCGTTGCTAGGACCAATGGATTCAATCTTGAGTGCTTGCATGCTTCAAATCGAGCAACAAAGTAAGAGTTCAACTCTAAAATGGCACTTGGTTTTAGGTAGGAAGTAAGGGAGTTGGAGGCCATTCGATCTCTTTTGCGGATTAGTTTACATGCAAGAAGCTTTTTGCGCATTGGTTAGAATAGGAGTTGTGTGTTTTGTATTAGATTTGAGACATTAAGATTTGGGAAGCAAGGAAAAATAAGAAAAAGATAAGTCTTTGGATAACCAAAAAATAAAGAAATAGGGGAAGAAAGGAATTAGATTTCACATATCTAGGAAGAAAAAATAGAGGTAAGGGGAGAAAGAGAGAACACAAAAGATGGAACAAGGGGGAGAGAGAGCTCATTTGCATTTAGGGAGACTGAGAGAGAGAGAGAGCTTGTGAGAGAGAGGCAGAGAGTTATAGGTCTGCAGACTATAGTGCCTACGATCCTTGTCTTAACACATTCATTCCTTTTAGGGGAACTTGGGATCCCTATTGCTATCTATTGTGTTGTTTTGGAATCCTGGTAGCATTGATTAGCATACATTAAGTGAAATGAAAGCATATTTATGCCATTTGGTAGGTATCGCATGCCACTCGAACGATGACCGCATGCCTTGGACAGCTGAGGGCTCGAATGCCCGAGCCAGTTAAGTGTCCACAACCACACTCTGACAGAAACCACTTAGCCTCAAACAGCTAAGATTGGGCCTTGGATGACCAGCCTCTCAGACATTCAGCCTTAGATGGCCAACCTCAGACACTCAGACGGGTACCCTTGGTCTGAGTTCGATCCAAGACTGCTCAAATGTCCGAGTCGTATGGGACTCGAACCAAGTAACAAGTACCCTGTCTAATAGAGTTTTCAACCTTGTAGGGGCTAGCAAGGACCTGCCCCCAACTGACCAGTGTGACCAGGCTAGAGTCCAAACTCGTAAACGAACCCATAGAATTTTTTGCACCTAGAAAAAGAAGGAACCTCAACCTAGTAGTTCGTGGGGAACCAAAAGACCCGACCTTTGGTCATTGCAAACGAATTAGAGACCCAAGCTAACTCATTGGGCTGGATGCCTAATAGACCACCTATCACGACCCATTGAGAACTCAAACTCAACTAGCTAGGAGTAATTAAAACTTCTTCTTCTAATCGCATATGAAGAGCAAGAAACAAATTGAAGCAGTTGACTCCATCAAAGGCCACACTCAATAGGGTAGGCACGTAAGCATGTATGGAAACTAGAAAGCTTGACTTTGCATAGTGCACATCAAGATGCATTACTAGTGTATAAGTGTTGCACAATTGTAAACGGGTGGATTTACAAGGAACACACTAAGGGGATTTAACCTAAAAACGACCCCACCAATATGAGCACAACCCTTAGGAAGAATCAGACAATTGAACCAGAAAACCAAAAACAAAGACACAAAGGGGATAGAACCATCACGTCGCCAAGCAAAGGAAAGGCTTGCCAAGATTAGGGATATGTCTCTAGTAGACTTAGTTGACCTCATAGGTGCATGAGTGGGTCAAGAGGCAACTACAATGGCAAGTAGTAGCTCGAATGAGAACAGTCTAGACCTTGACCTTGACCTTGGCATGACTGAGCACCTTGATTATATTTGGCAACTAGTCACACAATATGACTAGCAAATGAGGATAGTGCACTATGGAAGATTAGTGGTGGGTGGTAGATGTTGTAGTTGACCTTGAGGAAGAGAGAAGTCTGGCAAGGATGGCATTGCAATGCATGGCAAGTTATAGTCAAGAGCAAAGGTCTCAGAGATTGTGTCATGAGAGGGAGTTCAACAAGGTTCATAGGATCCTAGCCATATCGGGTAGGAATAGAACAGGAGGAAATGCCGATAGGGAGAGATTTTTGTAAGACGATCTTACACTAAGCATGCCACTCACCAAAAAACTGCTAGATACTACTAGCACTAAGCATAGTGGGGCAGCCTTGGTGGCATCATTGCTAGCCGGGGGTTGGGAGTTACCCCAAATGCAAAGAGCCAAACTAAAATACCCATAGTCACAAAGAAACTTAATAAATACCAGGCAGGGAATGTTCCCTATAGCTTTTTCAAGCAGTTTGAGCAGGTGTGTGAGGCTAATAACCTCACAGACCTTGCTCAATGAGCACACGCATTTGGCCTATGCCTAGGAGACAAGAGACGAGACTTGGTTCACCACTCTAGAACGTAATGACTTCACCCAGTTGAAGGATCTCTTCATCAAGAGATTATCCAAGGCAAGATACTCTGATAGCCTCATTGTTAAGCTGATGAATGTCAATAAAAAAGACAAAGATGACATATGGGACTACATCACCCATGTAAGAAGTCTCTATAAGAGGATACTTGCAGTTGAGCGACCCAATGAGAGAGTGGTCTCTACTATGTTCATTAATGGGATCCACAATGAAGAACTCTATAAGGTCCTGGCAAGAAACTCGAACATGCAGAGGGACATGCTTGCAAGATTCTTTGAGGAAGCCATATAGGTAGATGACTTGCTTAAGGAGAGAAGCTCTCAGATGGTGCAACGGGGTAGCAATGCAATTAGGAACACTGAGAGAGTTGCAACAACTAGTGAATGAGCAGTCTCTGGAAAATAGGAGAAAGGGAAGAGTGTTGACCAGACCCACGCCATAGCCGACCTAAAAGCAAGGCTGGCTAGACTGCAAGAGTCAATAAAAAAAAGACCTATGCGACCCCACATGTAGTGTGTATATTGTGGAGGAAATCATCTACCATCTAAATGCTCCGATCCTAGATCAAGGCCTTGTGCCAATTGTAGAAGATTTGGGCATGATGCCATGCACTGTTGATTGCCAAGATGGTTGCCTTACGATCAGCCTTACACACAGCCATACTATCCACCAAGGGTTAGACAACCATATTTTGGAAGGGGAGACCCTTTGGCCCTCCCTGCGCCCAACGATTCAAAGCCAGCCATGCCAAGGACATATATCAACCCTATAGGGATCCCTAGACCTCTTGCACCTATATCATTACCCATCCACCGAGCAAAGCTCCATTGCGCTTTTTGGAGGAACCCCTAGAGGAAGATTCTTATTTGAATCCTTATGTCTCTTATGACGAAGAAGGAAATCCAATATAGATGGACTATAGACCCATGTTGGTAATGGCCTTAGGTAGAGGAAGAGAAAGAAAATAGAGAGAAGGCTGATTTGAGGTGCCAAAATATGGAATCACGCATCTATTTGCTAATTGCCCTAAGCAAAAGCCCTCCACAAGCTAAAAAATTGTACCATATGTGCCTCAAGCTCTTTTGTGTTGAGTCACGTGACAATGATGCTACACCTAATCCCCTGAAAGTCATGACATGAGCTTAAACAAAGCAGGCCCGTATCTCACTACCCGGGCCTAGCAACTTGGATGCATCCTCCATAGGGAAGAAAATCAATGACAAAGGAAAAAGAGAATTGAGGCAAAAATAATGCTCAAAACCAAGAATGAGACCAGATTAACCAAAGGAAAGAAAGTTATGGATGCCAAAGCAGAAACATTTGCTCCTAAGATGAGAGAGAAGGGAAGCGCTAAAGTTGGGGAGTACCCTGACCCCAACTAGTAGAGCTGAAGATTGCAGATAAGGTCAAGGAGTGGATAAAAGAAGCACATGCTAACCTTCAAGATGCCAAACTTATAGTTGAGGAATAGATTGAGGAGCTCTCAACCATGAGCCCACCAGTCTCACCCACATATTTGAGGGTAAGAGAGACAATGCCACCATGCGAACAATTGCATGGGTAGAGTGAGAAGACAAAGAATACACAAATAGTTCAAGAACATTGGCAAGGAATCTATGAAGCTAAAGAGGGATGGCACCTTGCTAGCCACACTCATCACAACTCTTGTGACAGTGTCATTGGAGAACTACTTAGACAAAACCCTGCACTTTGCAAGAATTGAAGCAATGAGTAGAACACAATAATGATCATAAGCTGCAAGACTTTTCTCTAACCATGATGCCATGGAACACATACCAAGCCTAAAAATGAATCCCATATCTAGGTCCCCACAAATAAATGCCTTTTGGGAGGGCACGGAGATGTACACAAACTTACCTGTTGTCACCCTAGGAGATACTACACGAAAGGAGATAGTGGACATGGGAGTAGGGGTTAGTGTACTTAGTCATGCAATCTTGCAAACTTGGGAAAACCCATTAGTGGAAACTGCAAGATTCAATGTCACCCTAGTGAATGGGATGGAGGTTAGACCCTTTGGAGTCCTAAAGGTTTGGCCACTAAAGATAACATGAATCCAATTCTTAGTGAACTTCATAGTCATAAAGGGAGTGGATTATGATATCCTGCTAGGGAGGCCATGGATGCGAAATTCCAGAGTAATAGAGGATTGGGGTAATAGCCTAATATTCTTAGGAAATAGATCTAAAGTAGTCCGAGTAGAAATGGAGATTTGAAAGGTCTCACCCATGGACTTAGATGCCATCTCTAACTTGCTGAAGGGGGACTCGAAAGTGAGAAGCGATTATGGGTCTCTAATAAAGTACATTCCTTGCCTTGAAGATGAGCAGGATTGGATGGACATGTTGGCAACCATTGATCTCCCATTCTCAGAGGAAGAGGATAAATATAGGCAAGCTGTAGGCTGCGCTAGCAACCCTAAGAGTGCCATCACTTCTAAGCTGCCCATAGTACCTATGTGCATAATGGCTGGAAGCCCCATGGGTCAACCACTATCAATTACCTATCATGTCTTAGCAAACAAACTTGAAATTCATGAAATCCTTGAGTACTTGTCAAGAAAGCTTGTGAGTAACCCAGCCACCACCAACTTGAAGCCCCTCAAGGATCTTATGGGAAGCAAGGAGTGGCAATGGACCAAGGTGCATGACCTAAATTTGTCATATAATTGGGCTCTCATGACAAGTGAGACTACATCCAAAAGTAGGAACCCTGCAAGAAACCTACAGACTCAGTCTGAAAATTCTGACAAGTATGAGGATTTTTTCTTCACCAATGGAGGAGAGCAAGGAGGAAGTATAGACCATAGAATATGATTCGAAAGGAATTGAGTAGGTCAAAGCACACTCTAAACCCTGAGAGATAAACATGTTTCGAGTGAGCAAAGGAGTTGCCAAGGTAGACTACGATTGAGCTTGGCTAGAATGTCTCGAGGTGGTAAATCATGAGCAAGTAGGACTATCTTGTCCTTGCCCCCCACCACTATTTGGAGTTGAGACAAATTTAGAGTTGTGAGCATCAATAGCTTCTTCCATTGAGGAGGAGAGTACAATTTTGAGTTAGAGACAAGCTCCGATAGTGACCCCGAGATATCTCAACCACCTGGGACCCGGCACACCAAGGAGACCTTCCATTCCACCTAAGGTGCATGACGTTAAAGGAGGAAAAAAGGAAACAATCATAGTTGATGGAAGTTGAATGGCAGAAAAAACCCTAGGATCTACCCAAGCGCTTCATGAGGTATAAAAAAGGTGATAGAATAGTGGTGTTGGTAGGATCCAAATGGAAAGGGCAAGCAAGTGAACCCATCGATAAAGGACCAACCAAGGTTAAGGAGGTCAACTTATGGTGAGAGGGGAGGGAAAGCCTCAACCCATGTACATGAAGATGACCTAACCAAGAAGAAAGAGCATGATCTCATAAATCTCTTAAGGGATTTCACTAATGTGTTTGCATGGTCTATAGATGAGCTGAAGGGAATAGATCCGAGTATTGTGACTCATAACATTCCCATGACCCTCGACGTACCAGTCAAGCAATGACCATATGCAATGAATCCTAAGCATGCACATGCCATAAAGGAGGAGATTGATAAGCTATTGAAGGTAGGATTCATTTATGAGATAGAGCATATGGACTAGGTATTACTTATAGTCATAGTCATGAAAAATAATGGGAAGATTCAAGTGTGTGTAAACTATAAGAAGGTCAATGCAGCCACCAAAAGCGAGACAATTACCTGCTACCATACATGGAACACATGTTAGAGAGAGTGGTAGAAAAGGAAGCCTACAGCTTTCTGGATGGCTTCTCAGGCTATAACCAAGTGCCATCCGAATGATAGGTGCAAAATAGCATTCGCCACCAAATGGGAGGTGTTTGCCTACATAGTCATGCCATTTGGATTGAATAATGGTCCTGCTACCTTTTAGCGCCTCATGTGTGCTATTGTCAAGGATATACTTAGGAAATGGTTGGAAGTCTTTTGTCAATGACCTATGTATCCATCCCAACTAGGAAGAGCACTTGGAAAAGTTGCAAATAGTCTTTGAACAATGTAGGCAATATGGTCTCTCATTGAAACCCTTAAAGTACTAGTTTTGGGTAAAGCATGGTTGCATATTAGGGCATGTCATGTTAAAGAATGGGATAGCCACGGAATTTTCTGAAGTCAAGGTGATTATAGACCTTCTTTCTTTGAACAATGTAGGCAATATGGTCTCTCATTGAAACCCTTAAAGTACTAGTTTTGGTTAAAGCATGGTTGCATCTTAGGGCATGTCATGTTAAAGAATGGGATAGCCATGGAATTTTCTGAAGTCAAGGTGATTATAGACCTTCTTTCGTTGACCAACTTCAAGGGAGTTCAATGTTTCTTAGGCCACACAGGATACTACTGATTGTTTGTACTGGACTATGCATTGATTTCTAGACCCTTGTACAAGATACTAATAGTATGCGAATGGACCCAATAATGTTAATAGGCTTATGAAAGTCTTAAAGAGGCTCTAACTTTAGCTCCTATCTTAAGAGCCCCATATTGGTCCATCACGTTGTTTCACATGCACATTGATGCATCAAGATTTGCAATGCCATCCCTGGCTAACATAACCTAGAGTATCCAATAAGTTTTGCTAGCAGACAACTCACAGAGATAGAAATAAGCTACTCCACAACAAAGAGAGAAGGGTTAGCCATGGTGTTTGCTGTAAAGAAGTTCAAACACTATCTTCTAGTGGCACCCTTCACCTTCTTTGTGGACGATCAACATTGCTTTATCTTGTGAATAAACCTTGCTCAATGGGATGCATTGCTTGATGGTTACTTTGCTCTTGGAATTTGACTTCTCTTGGTCAAATGCAAGGGAAAACAACATTATATGGTAGATCATATGTTCCGCATACCCATAGGAGAGGCCGCTAGGACAAGGAATCAGTGACTACCTATTGGATGTACACCTTTTTAAAATAACTGATGAATGAGAAATGTTTAGAGTAGACTTCACGCCATATTAGGTAGATGACATAGTCCACATACTTGAGAACAGACTACCAGAATGATCAATATAGAAAGATAGATTAAAAAGACTCATCTTGACGATCCGATCGTAATAGTTAATAACATGCCAACTTTATTGGGTGGGACAAGATGTACTTTTAAGGAGATGTCTCTACGAGCACGAAATGTATGATGTACTCAAGGAAGCATATGGCGGAATAGCTGGAGGGTATTTTACCGGGGACACTACCACTTGCAATATACTCTAGTCCCAATAGAGGTGGCATACATTATTCTACGATGCAGCTAAGTTTGTGAAGCATTGCGATGAGTGCCAATGGACTAAAGTCCCTACTCGTAAGGACAAAATGGAGTTGACCCCAGTAATGGTCTGCCAACCATCTAAGAAGTGGGAAATCGATTTCATTGGCCCAGTTAGCCCTGTAGCTCAATACTCCCAAGCCAAATACATCATTGTTGCCATAGACTATCTCACCAAGTGGGCAGAAGCTCGAGCAACTCGCAAAAATGATGCACGGACCACAACCAAGTTTCTTTGGGAGCAAGTGATCTCATGGTTCATCTGCTCCATAGAGTTGGTTAGTGACCAAGGCACACACTTTATCAATGAAGTGATCACTCACTTGCTATCTACCTTCCTCATAATCCATAGGAAGTCCTCTCCATAATATCCACATGTCAATGGTCAAGCCGAATCCACAAACAAGATCTTAGTGGGTATTCTAATGAAAGTCGTCCTTGCCTCACCAGTGACTATTTTGTACGCAGCTTCAATTCCATAGGTCAACCTGAATGGAGTCTTTCCTGTGGCTATTTTGTATGCCTCTCTGAAACTCGTCTCATTGTAACCCATCTTGTAATATGAGAAAAGGCACGCCGCAAGAGTTGGTTTGACAAATACATCAAGCAATGAGACTTTAGGCAAGGAGATTTAGTCTTGCTATACTCTATCAAAGGACACAAGCAAAACATAAAGTTTAGGGGATTGGGACCCTTAAAGGTTTGTACTATTAGTAGAATGGGGAATGTGGAATTGGAAACCTTAGAAGGATAGGGTATAGATTTCTTAAATGAAAGCTGCGTCAAAAAGTACTACCTCCCATCACATCCACTTCATGAACCTTCGATAATGGACCCACTGTCAAATGTGAGGATAGAGCTCAAGGATGCAGATGAGGAAGTAGTACTAGTCTATCTGCAGATCATTGTGACTTCCCAAATGGTGTGCACCCTTGCACTGCACTAATTGACAAGGGAGCCAATGCCAATATCTTAACACATGAACACTGGACCACATTGGGTCAACCCCAATTGTAGCCAACCAACACAAAAATGAGCCCATTTGGGGGCCAATCCTACCCACTCTTAGGGAAATGAAAATTGATGGTTTCTATCGAGATTAAGAGTCTACTCGTCATTTTCTACGTGCTACCCACTAACATGCAAAGTGTTGGCAAGGAGAACCTATTGGGACGAGCATTCAAAAAACAAGTTCATTTGCAATGTAGACTATGACTCTCAATGCATCCACCTTGCCATATTGGGCATGTTAGAATTGTAACGGCCTTCGACAAGAGCACCGTAGTTATCCCAAAACCTATAGTGCTACCGATAGCTAAACCTAGTGTAAATCCTAAGGAGGGGAGTGGTACATTCCTACGTGCTTCCATGGTATCCACCTGTCACATCAAAGAACCATGGCCATAACATGCAAGTGGATTTCAAAGCATAAACCGCAGTTTCGCAAATGTCAAACATTGGGTGTGCGTAATTTCCATACCTCATGCTCTAGGCTTAAATGGAGGAGTTGGAACTCTTATAGTGCACATGTGACTGAGCAACACTAGATTCCGAAGGCCCTACTGCGAGCCCAAGGATATTATGAGGGTAACACCTCACTATGCTTACCTAAACTCACGAATGCTAGCTCGGATTCTCAATCTCAGGCCCCACAAACCAAGCTTCCATGATGTTAATTGAAAGAGGGGAGGAGAAGGATTAAGACAAAAGGTGCTCAATCCTTGAGTGTTGGAATGGTCTATCGACCCAAAGTTCAACCAAGAGTCCATGAGCAACCGAACAAATCCTTGCCTAAAGAATCTAAGATAATCAACAAGAACACCGATGCCAACGCATCAATTGAGTTACAAACCTCACAATCCAAGCCTACCACACCCACATAGAGAATCTTCCAGTGTGGAAGTGTCCCAAGTCAACTTATCCTGCTCAACCAAACCCAAGCCACCAGAACACCTTAGGCTACCACCACCACCATGATAATCCATTCTTGAAGTGGCGGCCAATATGGCCATGGCCATGGGGGATGACTTGACTACATGCATTTGATGGTTGGATTCAACTTTCACATTGTTTGCATGAAGTTATGAACATTTGGACCTAGGCCTACTTGATGAGCCTATAGCAAACGAGGTACATTCCTTATTGTGTTCTTGGGAAGAATACAAATTCATCTTTATTAAAACTTTACCTATTGCAAATGAGATGATTGGCGATGAAATCTCATGAGAAAAGACCGAAAGCCAATGTTTGGTCATATCTTATCAAAAAAGTAAAATTTCCATGCCACTCTATGAACTCTCTGAACTCGAATGACTCATTGAATCTAAGTCCAATTTCATATGCAAGTGGTATAATTGGTGCCTTTCATGGGCCCAAGAGGGATACCAAATCATCATGATCAATGGTGAGCAATGACGTTGTTACATGAGCGGTGATAAAAAACAAGTCTCACTCACAACCTGATAACGAGACGTTAAGGAGTGCTAGTTGGGTAATTGACTTTGTTAGATGATGCACAACATAGCTCGAAAAATTTAAATGTTCGACAAATACCACACGAATTACACATGAAAAAAAAACAACACACAAGGCCTCTTGTAGCTCAATACAACTTTAAAACCCAAATGTGGGTAGAGCATCACTCCAACACAAATTTCAAAAACACCAACAATTTGAAGGCAAAACCAAATGAATAGTATTTTCATACCTTGACAACCTTTGGCCGACACTCGGTGTCTTTAAATCCAAGTTCTCCGACTTCACAAGTTAGCACGTCAAGAGTTTGATCTCTCGCATGCGACCCTCCTTTCACATCTCTCTCAAGATACAAGATCATTACATCGGGAAGGGCCCCTTGCTCTTCTCTTCCTCATCCTTATATAGTTTTCACAAGTTCTCTCACATACATTAGGATTTTTGCTTTTAGCTTTTGGCTTTTTCTTTTTTACTACTTTTTACTATTTTCATTTTTTCTAGCCTATGCTTGTTTCCAACTTCTTTGGATCATAACTTTGTCATATGAACTCCGAATAGAGTCGTCTGGGTACTCAAAACGATTGAAACATATCTAGTCGACAAGCCAACGTGGGAAAAATTGTGAAAATCCATAAAAAATGGGCAAAATATTGATTTTTGTAAATCGTATTATTTTTCTCCATCTTTTATCTTGGACGACTTATTCCCTTCATTGGCCTATTGTTCTTGTAATTGCACACACTTTCAGCACACATGTCCTCTTTTTCTTCAAGAAATACTCGTTGACGATGTAACACTTACGACTTTTTCATTTGATTTTTGAGTCTTCAAAATTTTCATTTGATCTTTGAGTCTTCAAAATAAACATTCTCTGGATATGAACCTATTTTTTATGTATTATGCCCTAGCAAGAATATGGTTTTTTTTAAATGAATTCCGTGCCCAATCATTCATGATTTGAAAATATATGCAAATTGGAATTCATGCTATGCAAACACTCAAGCGATGCTCACATGAAAAAATATGGATGCACTTAAAGAAATTGTGCCTAGCCTATCTAGATGTGCTTGTGTGTCATGCAAAGTGCAAACAAAGTTCCTTGATTATTAAAGTTCCTTATCCTCACCTCTCAACACTCATCAGGAAGAAATGCCAATCTTTGCTTCACCCATGATTCCAAAATCTCACAATCTCTCAAGATAAAATGACGGTCCTCAATATGTCGACCAGATAAGAACAACCCATCTCACAATTGGTGGCATTATTTACGACCCTCTGACTCACCCAACCACCTTACACACTCAACCAGAGATTCCTAACTTTGTGATGAATATCCCAAATATTGTGCGTGCAAGAAATGTGTGTGCTTAATGACAGGTGCTCTCTTAAGTGAGCGTGCATCTAAAAATTACTGCATATAACTACAGCGGGCCTCATGCCATGTAAGTACTCAACGATGGTGCAAAACGTGCTTCAACCCAACCCATGGCATGGAAGTATTTGAGAAAATCAGGAGATGACCCCCAAGTGCAATGCATCAAACAAGTGCAAAGTGAACCGATAGTCCCCGTGATGTGCAAGAGTCTCAGCAAGAAAACAAACCTTGTTCCACAATGTTCGGCAACTACTAGCAAACTCCAACTTCAACCTGTCCAAAAAAATACCAAGCTTAACCAAGGCTATCAAGTTTCACACTCAACAAATCAAACAAAATGACATAAACAAATCCTAGGCTAGACAAACACAGAAAATCCAATTACAAAACAACAAAGCAATCAGTCACACGAACAACTAAGCTAGCAGAAATCAAACCTAACTACAGTTTAACTAGGGGTTTTTAGTTTTCAGAAAAACGCTTGACAATGTGCCATCAAGATTGCTGAGTAAAACCAAATCTATGTGGCCCCCACCTCATTTAGAGTGTTGGCCATAACCAAGAATCATCCATTAGAAGATAATGTCATGCTTCACCCATGCCTGAATAAGATTCGTACGGAGGAGAAACTCCATATTGCAAGTTAGCTCAACTCAGGTGACCTCTTGATTGATGTATTGACTTACATTACGCAAGTAGACATTCGTCCATGGGATTTAGATTGTTATGCGACTCTTGAATATAACCCCAAGTTTTACGATTGGTTCTTGAGAAATTAAGGCACACCACGAACACGTTGAATATCCATACACTTTGATTTCCACAATCCTAGGAAGGGTTTTCATCCTTTCTAGGGGGAAGGGGAGTAATGGACGAAAACTCAAAATAGGAATTGAATTCTAAAAGAAAAGAATGAAAGTGTGGATTGATTGGTATGAAAATTCTTAACTTTTGGGTTTTTGTGGGTTATATTTCTCATTATATGAGAGTTCTTATTTTCAAACACTGATATTTCTAGATATTTCTAGTCATCTTACTTTTTGTGCAAGAGATGCCCCTTAAAAAGAACTAATTATGGGATATTGTGTGATGATAGGAACCTAAATGGTAGGACCACAGGATAAAGCCAACATGCTTCCTTCTCAAACGAGGAGCATAGAAGATATGGACTAGCTATCAAAATCCGAGCATTCAACCAATTGAAATATTGTAGCATCCACAATCTCGAAGTAGTGGTGACAGCCGAAGAGATGGTGGCATAGATGTTGGAACAATGCAACATTACCAAGTACCTAGAAAAGGTGGGACAAGACATAGACCACATTAAATGCAGTGAATTCTTGAGGACCTTTGACATCCAAAGATTGTACGGTGATCGTCAAACAAGGCGAGACCTTTAGAAGTGTGGTGGTTCTCCTTAGTCCAAAAATTGTAGAGAAGGCATTGGGGCTAACAGAGAAGCCAGAAAAGAGATCCAATAGGGATGGACAAAAGAAAGGTCTACACCAATGATGGAATCAGTCTAGCAGATATTCTAGATCTCACTATTCAATTGTAGGAAAAACTGATCCATACACTTTTTTAAAGCTAGAGATACAATGTCCTTATGAGTAGAATCAGTGTATCCTTGCTGGAAAGCCTTGCAGCCAATGCCCTGCACGAGGTGAATTGGAATGCCTATGTCTAGAAAACAATACAGGCCTCGGTAAAGGTACTAGCTACAGCACCAAGGGTGGTAGGAGGAGAGTCCTCGGCTACCACTGCAGAGTTCGAAAGGAAAAACCTGCCTTCAAGGCCTCAACCATAGGTTTTGGAGGAGTATTAATGGCCATTATCCATGAAGCTTCAGAGGAGGCAAATAGAGAAGTGGTAGAGGAAACCTTGGAGCCATCACCAACTCATAGGAGCCATCACCAATT
The DNA here is from genome assembly GCF_053477565.2 of Lygodium microphyllum. NCBI lineage: Eukaryota > Viridiplantae > Streptophyta > Polypodiopsida > Schizaeales > Lygodiaceae > Lygodium > Lygodium microphyllum. The sequence continues at coordinate 167,751,608 of NC_141135.1, read as the reverse complement.
CATGAGGAGCATCGCTCTCCCACCCCAGCAAGCCCGACCATCTCGATGTCAGGAGGAGAATAGGAGGGAGAAGGAACCCATAAAGAGTAGCAAGACAACACGTAAGAGTCATTAATGAAAATGAGTATGACCAACCATCTCAACCACAAGAAGCCTCGAGTGAGAGGATAGTTAGTAAGAAGTAAGGCGGCTTAGAACTCTCAAGCCAAGGGGGAAGAAGAAAGATTACTCTCAAAATCCCCATATGGAGGGCCCGCTCCATTATTGAGGAAAATAGAGAGGTGCAAAGGATGGAGGAGTCAAAGAGGCTAGAAGAAGAGCGCAAAAAGAGGCAGAAGAGGAGGAAGAAAGGCTAAGAAGACAAGAAGAAGAGGAGATTGATTTTTCCATTCTTCTGAGATCAATGGAGCAACCCTCCCAATCTCAGGAATTGGCAATGATGAGCCTAGTAAGGAAGGACATGCCAAGCACAAGTGCAACAACGAAGGAAGTTGGACCAAGATTGCGGACCAAGATCAGTGGTGGAAGGCAAGGGCAAAGCCCCATTACACCCCATCCCACCAATTTTGGCTACACCAACAATAATCCCAACACAGGGTGCTGTAGAGGGGGCAATCAATGAAAGCAATCTCATGGTGTGGGTGCAGTACCTAGTTAGAAAAGTACAAGAAATTGTGCGTGCACCTAGCAAAGGAGCCCCTCTTGCAAAAACCAAGAGACAACAACAACAGTCGGGCGCAAAGTCACAACAAGGGCAAAAGGTACTCTGCTTAGAAGTTTCAATCACTTTGATACCTTTAGACATGTGCCATAATGAAGATCAAGATGAACTAGTGAAGGAATTTCAAACTCAACTTCACGAGGCAATTGAAGACAAAAAGGCCACATTTGTAGCTCGAAAAAGAAAAGGCTATGTTCACAGACTACATGATGAAGCAAGCAAGAGTAATGACCATCATTAATAGGGAAATGATCTCATTAAAAAAGAGGACCTGAAGGCAAGAGAGGGAGATGAGGGTCTCAAGGAGTTGTATTATGAAGAGAGGGAGACCTATATCTCCTTGGAAAATATGTGCACCTTCAACTCCTATGAAAATAAAAGACTAGAGTTGGAAATAAAAGAGCTGAAAAAGGCAAAAAGAATAGGCTACAAAGGAGTTGCAAGAGGCAAGGAACCAATGGGATGAGGAGAACAAGAGGAAACTAATGGAGCCACACAACCAACAACAATCAGCTCTCTACAAACAAGACATACTTAAAGAGCAGGTGGAAAGAAAAGCCCAAGAATAAGAGCAAATGCATACATTGTGGCAGGAGCAAGAGCGGGTAATTGCCACTCTAGCCGAGTACCAAAACCAAGGGTTATAGTGGATGAAGGAAAAAGAAAAAGAATGGGCAACCAAAAATGAAGATCGAATAAAAAACTTAGCCAACAAGCTTGCCCATGCTGAGGGTGAGCGCCTCCTAGTAGAAAGCAAAGCCACTGCTGTTGAGATAGGAATGTTGGAGCAACAACGTGCATTCTTAAAGACAATGTTGACTATCACGAAGCTAAGAGGAGAAGAGATGGTGGAGCAACTCAAGAGAAAGCTAGAGTTGACAAGGAGGGCTCTACAGCATGGAATCCATGACAAGGCACCCAAGACTAGTAGCAGTTTGGGACTAGAGGAGTAATGCACTCACCTAACCTCAACTAGCTTAATTGCACTCAGGAACTCACTTTACTAGGGCTTTGGGAGCTAGAATGGAAATTGCAACCATCACAATAGGAGCCACTAGAGCCGACGGTCTACGAAGAAGGGACCCAATTTTGAATTGGACCATCAAGAGGAGGAACAAATGCAAGAATCAAGCCCCCCGCATGCAACCACAAGTGCAAATAGAAGAGTAAGGGGAGGAAGGATGGCCACCTAAACAAATGGTGGAGGCAAGGCACAAGTGGAACATGCCTGCAAAAATTTTCAAGCTAGGACACTGCAAGTTCCTCAAGTGGCCATCCCTTAAGGTGAGGAGTGCGATCCCATCAACTAGGGCCATGAACTTGTAGTGTGGGAGCAATGGGAGAACCGTAGCCCGTTCGAGTTCTCTTTCACCTTACCTCACTCATTGGATAGAGTGCTATCTGCTAGGGTGGTGGAGGATATCATCAAAATTTTAGCTACTCTAGGAAGGAGATGGCTAGAGGAACTAAAGAGGCACCCCACAAGGTGGCGGTAGGAACCTACAAACTATTGGGAAGATAAGGTGGTAGAGGTACCCCTCGAAGAGCAGAGGGATATGAGGCACAACCAAGGTGATGTAGGAATATTTGGGACTCTAGCTCACTTTTTGCATCACCCTACCTCTTATGAGCGGGATGATCCTATCTACATGCCCTACCCAAGAAGAAATGGAGTTGATTTCAACCTGGAGGTGCATGGTAGATACGACTTCCTTTTGATCTAGAATGTAAACACCTCAATCCCTAAAGAGAGCTTGATTTTTATTGAAAGGGGTCTCTGCCCATCTATAGCAAGTTTCTTGAATGACTTGTCCTCATGCCCTAACCCCGTTTCCATCACCACATGTAATAACCTCTGCCTACTGTGAGTATTATTAAAACAAAAACCTACAGTTTCACAGGAAGAGCGGTTACTGGCCCTCTTTTTTGACCTCAATGCTGGGTTACTGGCCACTCTTCTACCAACATTTTTCATGAACCTCTTAGAGAACATGAATGATAGTAGATTCACCGGGTTTAAGCACCCGTTTTTGTCATCTACTCCACTCAATGTAAAAACCAGCTTAAAGGGATATCTGCAAAGTAGGGCATTCGTTAGTAAAGCCCTCAAGCTACCATGTAGCTTGGCCCTTGCCCTGCAATGGGATGTCTCATAGCATGCTCCCTTATTAAAATTTTTCATTCAAAAGAAGAAGAAGAAGAAGAAGAAGAAGAAGAAGAAGAAGAAGAAGAAGAAAGAGAGAGAGAGAGAAAAACAAAAAAGAAGAAAAAAAAAAGAAAGTGAACAAGGACAAGAAGAAGGAAGTAAAAAGCAAAGAAGCACAACAAGGAAATCAACCATCTGTACACTATAGGCATCATAAGCACTGCATCTAGGGACCATCCTAGCCCATTCCCCACTTCATATACTTAGGGCACCTTAAGGGCAAGACACACCTAGGGGGCACAATAATGAGTGCACTGAATATTCTAGCAAAGAAATCACTGGTGGGCGCATTGTAATTCATTTTGTAAAAGAGCGCAAGGCTCCCTCCTGTGCAATTTGTAAATGCAGATGAGCACGGCAAAGGAACCATGAAAAAAGGAAAATAAATAAAGAAATAAAAGCTTGGCTAAAACGGCCGGTCATGTAAAAATGCACCCAAGGAGGAAGAGGGCATGTATAAAAAGGCAAAAAGGGAATGAAGAAGATCATTCATGTGTGTGGTAAAAACTAGCTCTCCTCTTCTCTTCTTCTTCTTGGAATGAAGAAGATCATTCATGTGTGTGGTAAAAACTAGCTCTCCTCTTCTCTTCTTCTTCTTGTTCTTGCTTGCTTGAGCTTATATTTGAAAGAGGGAGTGAGGAAGTGAGTGAGTGAGAGGGTGAGGGACTGTGGTGGAGCAGCTCTCCATCTTCTCCTCTCTTCTTCTTTTTCTCTTCAACCTTGCGTGCGGAAATGGAGCATGGAGTTTGGAGCTTGAGGATCAAGTATGCTTGAGGTTGCATCTTGGATCATGGAGCTACTGGAGTGCTTGAGGGAGGAGGCAACTTGATCGAGCACGGAGGTAAACTCACTACACTCGTAGGTGTGAGTGTGTACAACTATGTGAGAGATAGCCATTGCACTTGGCTTGAAAAACTTGAAGCAATAAGCGGATCATGGGTCTTGGTGGTTGAGAGAGAAGCTCACATATGAAAGATTTGGGTGAGTTGAGGTGCCTTTTTGGTAATTGAGGTGATTAGATGTGATGATGGTATATGGCATAAAGGCAGTATGGCTTGGATATGTTATCCAAGTATGGTATGACAGCATGTAAGCCTCTTTCAGTACAATTGGAGAAAAATGTGAATTTGAGTGTGCTGATGTTGGGGATGAGATAGAAGACCCTACTATGTTCAGGAGGATAGTAAAGAGTCTGATATATATGACTATTACAAGGCCAGACTTGAGTTACACTATTGGCCTTGTTACTAAGTTTATGCTAATGTCTAGAAGGCCTCATTTGGATATAGTTAGATGCATATTGAGGTATATGAATTCCACTTTGCATCATGGACTTTTTTATGAGGCAAATAAGGATGTACATGTGTTTGGATACACAAATATAGATTGGGTTGGTAGCATATATAACAGAAGATCTACCATCAGATTCATGTTTTCCATCGGTAGTGCAGTAGTTATATGGAGCAGCAAAAAGCAACCTACAATTGCTTTATTGAGTATAGAGGTCGAGTATTAGAGGTATTGCTATGGCACCATGTGAGGTGGTATGGCTGCAAAAGTTATTAGGTGATTTGGATGTGTAAGGAGATGGTCTAATTGTCATTCATTGTGACAACATGAGTAGCAAAACTAGCTAGGAACCTAGTGTTCCATGCTAGGACAAAACACATTGAAGTGCATTAACACTTTGTGAGAGAGAAAGTACTTGTAGGAGATATTGGCTTGGTATAGGTCAGCACATAGGATTAGATAGCTGACATTTCACAAAGGCATTGGGTGCAGAGAAGCTTTGAAAGTCTTGAAACTTACTTGGAGTTGCAGAGATACAGTTGAGCTTGAGGAGGAGTGTTGAGATGGCAAGCTCAACACGTGTGGACATTGATGATGGACCGCCTAGCTAGATGGGCCTGCACGTCTACACTTAGCATGTTGGTGCTCATTATGATCTACACATGGCCACTGACTTGTCACCTATTATATTTAGTTTGTTGCACCTATCTATAGTTGGCATAGTTATAGTGCCACTCGATTAGTATAGTTAGTTATATATCATTGGACTTAGTAGGCCACTTTCCTTTTTATGTTGTATCTTATTTATACTTTGTGTACATTGTATTGTGTGTGAAAGAAGAAGAAAAAACCAGCAAGAAAATGTGTTGGCCTCCATCTCTCTTCTTGTGTTCTTGAGTGAGCTTCTTGTTGTGTTTATGGTGTGTGTTTAGTACAGCAACTCAAGCCCCCCCACCGACAATTCTTGACAAGACTCCCTCAATCACATGTAAAGGGAGTAGGAACTCCACTTGAAAGACCATGAAAACTTAATGTTAGGCATCACGGAGTCCCTCATCAAATATATAGGTGGAGAGAGATGAAGCAAATGACTAAACTTGGGGCTAAACTAAACAGATAGGTTTAGAGCTCAAACAGAGGCAAAGAGAAGGTCATGGAGGTGAGGCTAAACATCATAGATGTTGCAATAACACTAGAAGCCCTCCAAGCATACATTTAAGAATTAAAGGAGAGGGTGGCTAAGAAGACCACATTAGGAAGAGACAATAGCAAAAATAGGAATCATGGCCAATCAAGACAACAAAAAGCCATGTTATCTTAGAGGATCTCTATAAGGAGCTAAGAAAAGAGAAAGCACATGTTGTATGGGGAAAAAATGAAGTACAAGTAAAATGAGAAGAAGTGGTAGAGAGCTTTGAGAGGCTCATCATCTAGTTAGGCCAACAACAACATGAGCTACAAGAGTTGGTAGAAGTAATGGAGAAAGAGTTGGAAACTAAGAATAGAGAACTAGAAAGCAAAAACAGGGAATTAGAAGAAAATAGAGAAGAGGTATATGATAGGAATAGATTTCTTGAGGTTAGAACCAAATTGTTGGAGGGGAGAAGTGAGGAGAACCAAGAAAAGGATGAGGAAGTGGGCTAAGTAGTTGGAAGAGATGGCCAAATGAGGCTAAGTTGAAGGACAAGGAGCTAAATTAGAAAACGAGACAATTAGAGGACAAGTTCAAAGAGGTTGGGGAAAAGGAGAGTTGTTCAAGAAGAAGAATGGAAATCAAGAAGAGGAAAGACATAACAAGATGGAAGAGATGAATGAAAAATTAGAAAGATTGTGAGTCCAATTGCAAAATCTAGAGGCAGCTTGATAAGAGGATCAAAGGTTTCAGGCCAAAGTTGCAAATCTTACAAAAGATGTAGTAAGGGAAAGGGCTAGACATGAGAACCTCACCCAAAAACTAACAAATTACCACTACAAATATGATAAGGTAGAGATGGCTTTTTTCCTACAACTCATGAGGATACCCCTACAAGGGCAATATAGGAGGTGGACAAGGAAGCAAAACAATTCTAGACTAAGGTCATCCATAGGATGGTATTGAATGTAACAAATGCCTATTCTAGGAAAGTAGGTAGGTATGGGTGGTCAAGCATGTGCTCAAAATGCAGCAAGAGCTCTATCATGAAGTAGTCACCATTGCAACCAACAAACCTAGACTTATGTCCAAGATATAAAGGCCCAACAAAGCCTTGCAAATGATGCACTGTAGCAAGTTGATTTGGGGAATAAATCAAAGTGATAAGCTATGAGCCAACAAGAGGGACGATGGAGGCCCATTTGCATGCACAAGGATATGATGATGACAATCTCAAATGCATAGTCCTATGGATTGGCCCCTTCCCTTCCTCAAGCATAGGCTTCTACCCATAGTGAGAGGATAGAGAAGAGCCACTAGTTGAAGAAATTCCACCTATTGTATTAGATGGTTCCCTTGATTACAATGAAGAGGAACCTCTAGAGGCATCATAAGAGGGTGGGGTGACATAGGAGCAAAGAGAGGTGCATGAAGGAAGTGGATTGCCCTCTCAACACACAATACTCAAAGGCATAGAAGAAGAATAAGTGCTAGAAGAAACCATTTGACATTATAATAAAAGGCAAAAGAAGTTTCCATCCTTGTCAATTTTGACTTTAAAGTACATCAGAAGACTGATTTCAGAAAAGAGGAGAATATAGGTCACAACTAGCTTGCCCAACTAGATGTCAAGGTGGCCTTCTAGCAAAATTTCCATCATCGGGGGCTTAGGAGTCATTTCCTTGACTAGAATCCATAGATATATGGCCAAGGTAGCTAGATGGTGATATCCTAGGAAGCTGACAAGATTTCTTGGCCCACATTTTGCTATAATAGCCCTAGCAAATGATCTAATATTATTTATTGTCCTTAACCTTGCTAGCACAAGTAGTTTAAGAAGGAGGAGCATGGGTGATATTATCCTTCTAAGGTGCCTAACATATATGCCCTTTAGAAGGCTAAGATCTACATCTTCCAACTTCATAACTTAATATCCTCCTTCAACTATTTTTTGAAGACCTTTACCAAGTGACCTAACTCAACCTTCATGTGACTGTTTAGTTCAATTTTGGTAGCATATTTTTTGTATAGCCATACTAGAGGACATGGTGTACAATAGGTTCCCATGTGCACTCACTCTTCCCATTAGAATCTTCCCTCATTCTCCATAATGTAGTAAAGAAATACCTACTAGGAGGCATCCACCTCTAAAAGAACACTACATCCACTCCTTGAGCAATCAACTCCAAGGCATCATATGATCATTTAAAAGAAGCATGAGAAAAAGTAGGATCATGTGCATTGCATTTAAGGCATGTCCTAGTCCCTCTCTCCACTTCAGCACCCCAAGACACATGAAGGGCATGACACCATGGCTTTGGCTACATACATGCTACACTACTACAACAACCATGATACACTAATTGGGTTCTCAAGCATGGGACAATAGTGCATGCCACCAAGGTTCAACCCAAATTTGGATTTTGCATTCACAGTACACAATGAAGTAATCACACCTCTATGGAGTGCACATGATTCTCCTTGCAAGTACATCAAAGAATTTAAGCATACCCAAGGCAATCTCATAGCCATTATGTAGCTCAAAGTCACCCTTGAACATTGCAACATCTAAGTCACCTTCATCCCTAACCCAATTATTGACTTTGACATGATCATCTCTACCTTAGGGAGCTACCCCCTGAGGTTTGATCCCCTCATCTGCAATGATTGATACATTTGGATGAAGAAGCATCTCATATTCTACACCTCCAATGGGTTGTTCCTAGCATTGTTGCACACCTCCAATGATGCTAGGTGCCAATGGGACTAGCACTCATCTAAGGGGAGGTTAATGCTAATCCATTATAGCAATGGTAGAAGAAGTAAGGAAAAAGGGAGTAGTGACCAAAAGAAGAGCAATGGAAAAGAGACACAAGGAAAAAGCCTGGTTGCAATAAGTTATTGAAATGTCTTTGAAGGATTAATTAGTCATAATATAATCTATTACAAGGGTTGTGGCTATCCATTCATGCAAATTGTAAAATATCCCCCTAGATATCTAGGAGGGATGCAAAAAGATGAGAGAGAGAGAAAGAGAGAGAGGAACAGAGAAGAACCCAAAAATACATGTAAAAAGCTAATATTCACAACTACCCAAAATCTTGTTCTTGAAATCATAATTGAAAGTACACAATATTCTTTAGAATATTTGATGAGTTCATATAAATTGTAGCCACATCTACCTTTCTACTTGAAAAGGTACAAAACTAGCTAGCTAGCATTGTTGACATCTCTACCTTTCAAGTTGAAAGGGTACAAAAATTAATTATCTTTTCATACTTCCACCCAACTATGAAAGAGCTAGTGCACAAATCTATGGGTAGTGGAGAAGTTGCTAGGTAGCATTGTTGCCATGTGAGAAACTAGCTAGTGGATAACTTTCTAGCTAGTGCATAGCTTTCCATTGATTGAGGCACATAGTATGTAGCTAGTGTGTAATTTTCTCAAAATTTTATAACTAGTGAATATATATAAAAATGATCTAGGATGTTTTGAGTGATGCATGAGATGTGTTATGCATGATTCCCCCTATTTTCTTCTCATGAACATCCTTGTTTGCTGAGACATAAACATTGGTGAAACAAAACAAAAATGTAAGCTATTTAACTTCTTGTGATTGTGTTTATTTATTCATCTCACCAAAAAAGTTCCAAAGTCAATCATTCACCTTTCTTTCCAAGGATCTTAGTTTAAGTTGCATAGAGGTTTCTTTAGTGAATATTTAATGATTTCAAGGCTCTATGAATAGTGAGTTGAGGTATCTCACTAGTTCCATCATCTACCAACATAATTCATTTTCCTTACTTTATAATGCAAATGTTTGAACAATGGACACTAGGGGGATGCTAATGTAAGATATTAAATATGTCTTCAAAATTGGAGCATCCGTTTTTGTTGTGGTTTTCCAATAGAATCTTGCTACCTTGTTACAAATCTTATTGAACATTTCTACATTGACATCCTCATTGCTTAATAGCCTTTGACCTCCTTAACGTTCTCCATGTATCTATGCCATAGAGCTCCATAATCTTCCTAGTTTCATATTCTCTAATGAGAATGCACTTTACCATATTATAGAAGAGATGTTCACAACTCAAAGAAACTATACATTTTGCAAATATTTTGATGTTCCATCTATGATTAGCTCTATGCTAGCATAGACTCATCCATAGATGCAACTAAAAGTATGTAATTAGTCGTTATATCCTATCTTGGACTTGCTCTCGATATACTTTTTCTTCTAACATTTGTGATTGCCTATTGCTATTACAAACTCGAATGAGCTCATGAGCTCATGAGCTCATGAGAGAGAGAGAGAGAGAGAGAGAGAGAGAGAGAGAGAGAGAGAGAGAGAGAGAGAGAGAGAGAGAGATGGAAGGTGAGAAGGATCGAAGCTTGCACTCGAGAGCTATGGCGGGAGAGCAAGAGCAAAAAAGAGAGAGATAAGAAATGGGAACTCCAACAGTCACAATGTGTGGCTGGGCCTTCCTTTATTCAAACTATCACTAAAAGAATAAGGAATAAAGTGACAGTGACGGGTGCTCGCCACCTACAGTGTGCGGTGGTGGTGACTGTCAGTGTAGCGATACACGGGCGACTAGGCAGAGGCACCTTTACCCCCAACAACCTCCCACTTAAAGGCGAATCTGCCCTAGTGAGGAGTGAAAAGAAAAAGGAAAAAAGACAGTACATATGTACAACAAGATGAGGAAAGACGTCATCTCATCCCATGCCCATCCTCCTGAGGAAGGCAAAGTGCTCTGTAGAGAGCCTTTTCGTGAGTAGATCTGTAGGATTCTAGTCAGTCGAGATCTTGACAAGATCAACAGACTTGTCCTCAATGACCCCATGTATAAAGTGATACCTCACCTCAATGTGTTTCGTCTTCGCATGGAAGACCGGATTCTTGGCTAACTGAATAACACTCATAGAATCCGAATGCAGTGTAGGGGTAGCATCAATACCAAGGTCAGCAACCAAATGACCCAACCAAATGGCCTCCTTACAAGCCTCAGTGGGCTGCAACATACTTGGCATTTGTAGTAGAAAGGGCCGTGCATTTCTGCACCCTGGACATCCAAGAAACAGCACCTGCAACATAGGTGAATACATAGCCGGAAGTGGACTTTCTACTATCTGCATGTCTTGCATAATCAGAGTCAGTGTACCCCACGCCTCTTGTATCCTGGCTGCCATAGCATATGCACATATTTGCAGTGCCCTTCAGGTATCTCATGATACCCTTCACGGCATCCCAATGCTTCTTGCTAGGTGTAGCCATATAGCGTGCCACAACACCAATTGCAAAGGCAATATCTGGACGAGTGGCGATCATGGCATACATAAGACTGCCCACTGTGGATGTACATGGAATCTTGGCCATCTTGGCCCTCTGCTCATCTGTCTGCAAATAATCAGCTTGTGATACCTTCACATAAGAAGGCAATGGACAGCCAATAGTCTTTACGTCCTGCATGCGGAAGCGCTCAAGGACTTTATGAATGTACTCCCTCTGTGACAAGTAGAGGAGTCCCTAATGCCTATCTCGTCTAATGTGCATACCATGTGAGCGGCCGTCCCAGATCTCTCATCTCAAAGCTCTTCTTGAGCTGAGCCTTAAGAGCATCTAGCTTATCATGAGCTTTCCCTGCTATCAACATAGAGTACCAAAATCAATAAAGAATCATCACGGGCTTTCTTTATGTAAAGACACGGATCCATAGCACTCTTGCTATAGCCCTGTGACTGCATAAAGGTATTAAACTTATGATGCCACTCCCTAGGTGCCTGCTTCAAGCCATAAAGGCTTTTCTTCAATTTGCACACTAGGTGCTCCCTGCCAGATTCTGCAAAGCCCTGAGGCTGCTCCATATAAATCTCATCATGCAAGTCCCCATGTAAGAAAGCCGTCTTGACATCCATCTGGCATAAATCCAAGTCAAGCTGAGCAACTAAAGCCAAGACCAAGTGCAGGGTGGTCATCTTAACCACAGGAGAAAGGACCTCATCAAAGTCCACACCATGCTCCTGCTTAAAACCCTTTGCTGCCAGTCTAGCCTTATATGCCGGCTTAGGGTATCCAGGGATAGTTTTCAGCTTGTACACCCACTTGCATGGCGAAGCCTTCTTACCCTCAGGCAAGGAAACTAAATCCCAAGTCTCATTCTTATGCAATGAGTCTATCTCAGACTGCATAGCCCTCTCCCAAGAGTGACTATCACCCTTGTACATAGCCTCATCATAGGTGAAAGGCTCTCCTACATCTAACCAAGACATAATGGATCGAGGGCTGAAATTTGTCAGGTGGATGTTTGTCTCTGGCAGACCTAGGCTCCAGGTGGATGTTTGTCTTTGGCAGACCCAGGCTCTGCTACTTGCCCAGCTGCCTGTCCAACACCCTGACCAGGAGCATCTGTTGCAGCTGTAGGCTATCCAACTGGCTGTGTGGGAGCCCTCGGCTCCTCTTGAAATATGGCCCAACGGATCTCAACAACTCTCTCAGGCTGCCTATGCATCTTATCTTCATGGAAGACTACATCATGACTGCGGATGACTTTCCACGCCTGTGGATCCCAGAGACGGTAACCCATCTCGTCTGCATCTCCATAACCAAGAAAAATGCATTTGACACTCTTAGGATCCAGCTTACTTCTCTTGTCCCTGGGCACATGGCAAAATGCCTCACATCCAAAGACACGGAGATGCACATAAGAGGGAGGTTTTCTAGTCCATACCTCCTCGGCAACCTGGAAATCCAAACCACTAGAAGGTGATCTATTTATGACATGCACAGCTGTACTAAACTGCCTCAGCCCAAAAGCTCTATGGTAGGCCTGCATGGCTAAGCATACTGCATACATGCTCCTGGATGGTTCTATTCATCCGCTCAGCTAAACCATTCTGAGGGGGGGGTGTAGGGGGCGGTCAACTAACTCTTAATACCCCTCTCATCACATAAGTGCTCAAAATCACGTGAGACATACTCACCCCCATTATCTGTCCTTAGGCATTTTAGCCTATACCCAGACTGGTTCTCAACCAATGCAAGCTATCTTTGAAACATAGCCAAGACATCAGATTTCAGCTTAATGGGATAAGCCCAAACTTTCCATGAAAAATCATCTATGAAAGTAAAAAAATACTTTGCACCACCCATAGACTGACAAGGCATGGGCCCACAGACATTCGAATGTGCCAATGCGCCAAGGGCTCACTCATGCGTGGCCTACCAGACTTCTTATGTGTAGACCTAGTCTGCTTGCCATAAAGACAATGCTCACATGAATCAAAACATGCATAATCAAGGGGCAATAAGTACTGCAAACCAGAAAGCATTTTCATTCCCTTCAAAGACATATGGCCCAAACGGGCATGCCAAAGAGATACATGTGGGATAGAACCCACAGACAAAACATGATCAAGGGAAGAAGTGGATACAATCAAGGGATAGAGGCTGCTAGCCTTGGCACCTCTCACAATCACAAGTTTGCCCCGAGTGATCTTCCATGTAGAGTCTCCAAAATATACATGATAACCTGCGTCATCAAGCTATCCAGCTGACATGAGACTGCGGGTCAAAGGAGGTACATGACGTACATCCTGCATAACAAAACTCCTGCCAAAAGGAAACTGTAGCGTCTAACATCACCAATGTCCACAATATCAAGAGAGATGTCATCACCCAAGCGCACAGAACCCGAAACAGTACGGTATGAATGAAACCGCTCTCAGCAAGGTGTCACATGAAAGGATGCACCTAAGTCCAAGAGCCAACATTGTGCATACATAGAGTGTATCTCTGTCATTTGCGAAGCACTAGAAGAAGCTGCAAGGATATAATAATCATCATCAACATCCTCAGGCTGCATAACATTGATTTCTTCAATTTTAACACTGGACTTTGCAGACACTATGCTGCGATCATAAGACTTATCCTGCACTTTGTCTTTCCCCTTATCTTTGTGCCTTTCATTGAGCAGTTAATGGCATTGTGGCCTAATATGACCCTTTTTCTCACAATGGTGACAAGTAACATTTGCATTCCTGCCACGAGATTTGCTACGTGACTTCCCACGAGACTTGGACCAAGATTTTTGAGAATCCCGTCCACGGCCACTGCCACTGCCATGCTTTCCATACCCATCATTCTTACCTCTAACTATCATAGTATGCGACACATGAGAGGCATCCAAATTCTTGTGATTAACCTCTTCCTGTAGAAGAGCACTCTCAACATCAGATAATTTCAAGGTAGTAGTAGAGGTACATAATGCAGTGCGGAATACATCCCATGACTCATTAAGAGTACCAAGCAAGAAAAGAGGAGTGACATCCTCTGGAAAAGTGATGTCCCATGAAGTCAAGTTCTTGAGTATAGCATGGAACTGGCTCAAGTGAGCAGACATAGTCACATTCTCCTTCATGCGTAGATCCATAAGCTGCTTCAGCCAATACATCTGACTCACATGAATTTTCTTGTCAAAGAGATTCTTGATTTTATCCCACAACTGCCATGCACTCTATGCTTCCTCAAATACATTGTAATGAACCTATTCTGTGAGAGATAATACAATAGTGGACTTGCATAACTCATCAAGCTCAAACCATTCCTCATCTGGCATAGTTGCAGATGGCTGCCCGCGCTGAACTTCAATGGTTTGATCTGCGATTTCTGCACCAATACCTGCCAAATCTGGCTCTTCCAATAAGAGTAATTTGTACCATCAAGCTTAGTGATATTGAAAATAGCATGATCAGTGGATGAACTTGCCATAATGCAGGCTGGAAGACTGTAGACAGTTCAAAACTGCTTATTGTTTACTACAGAAAATGACCAAAAAATCACCAAAATCGAGAGAAATTGGTGAGAAAAGTGTAACCAAAGCTACTGCCCACCAAGTACTAGTGAAAGTACATCATTTCAAAATATTTTAGCATGAAAAATCCATGTCAGTCTAGAGTTATATGCTTGCTGTAATAAATGATAGCAGGGTATTGTGAGAGTCAATTGCTGACCAAATCAGTGCACCAAGTCAATAAATGATAGCCAAGACATGACCAGCCATAAACGTGCATAAATCAGCACCAAACAATCATCAGGACCTTGAGCAAACACCCAAACATGTCACCAAATTATCCGTCAGTGAGTAGGCATACCCCCTAGACAGTAGGGCAAAGTATACATAACACTGGCAAGACCTGAGACCAGTAGGTGTATACTCATTAGAGTGCAAAGCCCAAGCTCAGATCAAAAGCAATTTCAAGATATCAGTGCATGAACCATGCAACATGTAAGTGTAAGAGATCCCAAAGTCTCAAGTATCTGCAAAATGCTGAAATAGCATAAACCTCCTACTCAATGTCGGTCAAGCATACAAGATGCTCCCACTAGCTCAAAAGGCAGATAAATGAGCTCAATAGCTCAAGCAAACCAAGTCAAAGTACCAAAGACAGGTAACCAAGACAATGTCTCAATAGCATCCAAGGTCTTAATGAAAAAAGCCAGGTCGTAATAGAAAACTCCAAGTCAATGTCCAGCTGCTCAAGGGAATACTCAAATGAATGTCGAGACGAGCTCAAACAACTGCCATCCACAGCCAAAGCATAAAGCATTCACCAAGACATCATAACCCGTAGTACTAGGTAGCCTAGGCATAAACCATGTCATAGATGAAATGCCAGCTGCAAAGAAGTGACAATCAAACCCAAATCGAGCTCTTATCTCATCTCAAAAGCATTCCAGAGCATAAACAAGACATGTAGTATAGTCCAAATACATCATGACATCATACCCAGTAGCTGGGAGGACCCCGTGACCAATAGGCGTAACCCAACTGTAGCATAAATAGCTTCAACCCTGAAGTTTCCAGCAGCATATAACCTCTATAAACTAAGCAAATCAGTGTTCAATCCAAGCTCAAATCCATAGGCAAACCATAGGTATACATTCCCATATGTATAGGCACCAACCGAGCATAATCGGGCATCAAATGCCGAGAGTTGTAAGCATAAAATTGAAGTAACAGGTGGCTGCCCTGTTTTGGATAGATTTGGGATTGTTCAAAACATTCAATGGCTGAGCTAAATTAGCTCCAAATGCGTCTCACATAAGAGGCATAACATCCAAAAGTGATCTGGTATCAATAGACATCAATAGAAGCATCACATAAGCCATAGGCATATAAATATATGCTGTCTCAAACCTGAAATCTATTGCAGAATATTCCGTCATCAGAATTTGGCAAATTCTACATCACCATCGTGTCCAAATCCTGCCAAAACCCCAACTTAGACTCTTATCTTGCTTGAATCAGGTTCCGAATGCCCAAGATATGACAAAAAGAGTGATTTTTGGGCCAGATTTTGAAACAGGCACAAAAAAAAACGTGAGCTGGCTGAGGGGGTCTGCTGTCCCATGTGTCAAAAATGGGGCCCAAAGGGGGCACAAATGGGGGCCAAAGAAGGCCTACACCAAGCCTCAGCAAGCCTTGATAGGTTGGAAGCAAGATCCAGGTGAAGGAAGCTCCAAGAGCTGTGAGCTATGGCTGCCCACAACCTGTGAAAACCCTGTTTACCTAGACCTGTGGACTGAGATAAATCTCTAAAATAATGAAGCAATACCTCAATGCCAATGCCCTGATGGTGTCTCAATAGGCCGTGAAGAAGATCGAGAAGCCGAGGAGTGATGGGAGCTCAAGAGAATGAGCTATGGCTACCGGGAAGGAGACCCAATGAAAGTGGGGAGTCAATGGGAAGCTGAGAATGCCACGAGCCAAGCTCAAGAGTCTGGAAGCCGTGCTTTGATACCAGTTGAAAGGTGAGAAGGATCGAAGCTTGCACTCGAGAGGTATGGCGGGAGAGCAAGAGCAAGAAAGAGAGAGACAAGAAATGGGAACTCCAACAGTCACAATGTGTGACCGGGCCTTCCTTTATTCAAACTGTCACTTAAAGAATAAAGAATAAAGTGACGGTGACGGGCGCCCGCCACCTGCACTGTGCAGTGGCGGTGATTGTCAGTGTAGTAATACACAGGCGGCTAGGCGGAGGTGCCTTTACCCCCAACAAGAGAGAGAGAGAGAGAGAGAGAGAGAGAGAGAGAGAGAGAGAGAGAGAGAAGCCATGTAGGCACCAACCCATGTTTAGTAAGTTTGAATATGGGGCCAATTTAACCACCTAACTATTATTAAAAAATAAGATGCAAATGTTATTTTTTCCAACTAGCACTAGGCACATATTATTACTAATATCCAAGACATTACTTTTGGTGCCACTATATCGTGCATCCACCATATATGATTAAAAAGGATCGAAAGCTTCTCATATGGTGGAAAAGCTCAAAATCAAAAGCTTGTTGTTTTGTTATCCCCTTTTACACCAATGAGAGGTCTCTCCTCTTTTAATAGTGATTGTGACTCACAAGCCACATCTCTTGGATATGGGAAAGTAGTTAACAACACTTAAGCCAACTAGTCATAAGGCATTGTTAGGATTCACAAATAATATATCTAGTTAGTTTCCTTTGGAACACTATATGTGGTCCTACTTTAGAGGTTCCTCTCCTCCCTCTCATAAATGACTAATGGTTTTTAAAAAAAAACTCATGAATGAAACATGATTTTACCTTTCATGTTCTATAGAATAATAATTCTATTTGTATGGCCACCTTTATTTGTTACTATGATTTCATTACTTGTCCTTGAATGATATCGATTCCCAAAAGACTATGATGATGATGTTTGTTTTTCCATTATGAAATAGTGGAATTGGGGAAATAAGTTTTTCTAGTTGATGATATAGTTGATCTCCTAATAAGTGATTTTTCCAATCTACCATGTGATGCCATATATTGTATGCATGTCTACGTGCACTTTTAGTTTTGCATGACCATAAACATGTAAGCATCAGCAGGTTCCTCTTTTGCAAAGTTTTTCCATCATGAAATAGAGCAAAGGAATTTAGTTTGTTCACTTCATCTTAAAAGATTTTTCTTTTTGGTTCTCTTCTTGATGGTGTCACTTCTTATGGCATTTAGACTTGAGTTGGCATGAAAAATTGAATCACAAATCAACTCTTACTACTCTCATGTGATAGAATGGTAGCAAAGTTTTGGGTAATTGTACGTACAACATGAGTGCCTCACTTGAAATAGAACATACACTTTTTCCATTATTTAGATGTAGCATCTTTAAAGTGATTTGAAGAGACAAATTGAAATGTTTTCTCAATAAAATGATGCATTTAACTAGTATTGACAAGAAAGCAAAGGCTTAGAGCATCACTCATAAATATATACTAGTGTTCCGCGCGCGCTTCGCTTCGCGGCAACTTTGCTGCCCCGAAGCACAACAACTTTATTTCTCATCTTTCTCCCTTCTCTTTTCCCTCTCTATTTCTAATTTTTTATTTACTCTCTCTCTCTCTCTCTCTCTCCCCCCTCCCCCCAATTCCCTATGTCTAATTTTCTCTCTCTCTCTCTCTCTCTCTCTCTCTCTCTTTGCCTTCTATTTTAGTTTATTTGTTCTCCTCTCTTGGTTCTCTCTCTCTCTCTCTCTCTCTCTCTCTCTCCTTTTATTCTCCCCCCTCTCTCCTCTCTTTTCCTTCTCTCTCTCTCTTCATTCTCTTTTTAAAATTTTTATTCTCTCTCTCTCTCTCTCTTCTTTTCTTCTCTCTGCGCTTTTCTTCTCTCTCTCTCTCTCTCTCTCTCTCTCTCTCTGTGCCCCCTTTTCTTCTCCTCCCCTTTCTACTAATTTTCATTTTTTTCTTCTCTCCCTCTCTCTCTTTTAAATTTTATATTCTCTCTCTCTCTCTCTCAGAGCCCCCTTTTCTTCTCCTCCCCTTTCTCTTAATTTTCCTTTTTTTCTTCTCTCCCTCTCTCTCTTTTAAATTTTATCTTCTCTCTCTCTCTCTCTCTCTCTCTCTCTCTCCTTCCGTCTCCCTTCCTCTCTCTCTCAAAAAATATTTAAATTTAAAAAATATTTTTCTCTATTCTTTTTTCCCATCTCTCTTTCTCTTTTCCTCTTTCTTCTTCTTCTTCTTCTTTTCTCTCTCTCTCTCTCTCTCTCTCTCCTCTCTTTTCCTTCTCTCTCCTCATTTTTCATTTTTTAATTCTTCTCTCTTTTATTTTTTATATATTTTTTTAAATTTTAAATTTTCTCTCTCTATAATTCTCTCTATGTGTTCAAATTCTCTCTCTCTTTTTCTTCTTCTTCTTCTTTTCTCTCTCCTTTTCTTCTCTCTATCTCTCTCCCCCTCTCTCCTCTCTTTTCCTTTTTTCTTTTCCCTCTCTCTCTCTCTCTCTCTAATTTTATATTTTCTCTCTCTATGATTCTCTCTCTCTCTCTCCCTCTTTCTCCTCTTTTTTTTTGCTCTTTGTATATTTCTCTCGATTTCTCTCTCTCTCTCTCTCTCTCTCTCCCCTTATTTTTCTTTTCCTCTCTCTTTCTCTTTCAAGTTTTTTTCTCTCGCTCTCTTATCTCTCTATACATTTTTTCTTCTCTCTATACTTTTCTCTTTTCTCTCTTTCCCTTTCTCTCCCCCTATTTTCTCTCTCTTTCAAATTATATATTTCCTCTCTCTCTCTCTAAGTCAAAAACTATATTAAAAAATGTTTAATTAAAAAAACTATTATTTTTTCTCTTTCCCCTCTCTCTCCATCTTTTTATTTTTTCTTCTTTTTTAATTATTATTATTATTATTATTCTATCTCCCTCTCAAAATGTGTGAAAAACTATGTCCAAAAAAAATAAATTAAAAGAATATTATTTATTTTTTTAATTAAAAAATTTAATTATAGAGAGAGAGAGAGAGAGAGAGAGAGAGAGAGAGAGAGAGAGAGAGAGAGAGAGAGAGAGAGCGCCTAGGCTCTACACATGAGAGAGAGGGAGGGAGGGAGGGGGAGAAGAAAAATGTTTAATTTAAAAAAAGACTATTCTCTTTCCTCTTTCCCTGCCTCCTCTCTTTGTCTATTCTTTTTATCCTTCTTCTTCTCTCTCTCTCTCTCTCTCAGATTAAACTTTTTAATTTAAATTTTTCTTTTACTTAAAAGCTTTTCGAATATAGTTTTTCACATACTTAGAGAGAGAGAGAGAGAGAGAGAGAGAGAGAGAGAGAGAGAGAGAGAACCTAGGCCCTACACATGATGAGAGAGAGAGAGGGGGGAGTAATTTAATTAAAAAAGAGAGGAGGAAAAGAAAGGGAGAGATTATAATTAGTGAGAGAGAGGGGAGGGGGGTTTAATTTTAAAAAGGGAGGTGAGGGGGAGGGGGGACCGCTTTTTTTAATGAAAAAAGGGAGGGGGAAGAGAAAATGAGATATTACACTCGAGAAAGAGGGGAGGGGTTTTGGAAAAGGGGGTAGGTTCGGGAAGCCCTCGGGAGGTTCGAGGCTTTTTGAATCTATAGCGAAAATAATATAGTAGTAAGATGTGCATCATGTGGGTTTAGTATAAGGGAGAAAATACTATTTTTACACATCATTACCATATAGAAGGGTGCCACATAAAGAGGCGCTATTTACCAATTGAATAGAAAAGGGGTGTATTTTATTCACAAATAAGGGTATTCATAAACAAGCCTTGAATGCACATGATATAGAGGGTATATATAGTGACTCCTCGAGAGGAAATGATGGATATGTTCATGCACTACTTCTTCTTGACATACAAAGTTGGATTTCAAGGAAATGAGGTGATGATTGAGAAAATGACATGACAAAAAAACCTAGAAATTAACATTCAAGAAAGTCACTTAGAGGTGGAGGTAATGTAACTCGAGGCCCCTCACCATTCTTCATAATGAAAGCCATTGACGTGCCCCAAGATGTGTGAATCTCTAGGTGACAATTATACACCTATAAGAATGTCAATAAATTTTCATGATATTTTATTAATTAAGAAATCTCAAGTCAATAAGACTATATAATATGAAAATAATTAATAGATAAAGTGTTGGAGATGTATAATAGATGAATAAATTGAAAACAAATCTTTTCAGAAAAAGAGTGTCAAACACATCCAAATATTATATGACCACAAAGGGGACTTGGCTTAGAGCTAAGACTTGATCAAAGAAAGCCTCTCGTTAGAATTGAGTGATTTTTGTAAGAGCTTGTATAAAATTGCGGTACTAAATATTAAACGAGAACATAATAATAATGTTATGGAATTATCTACAAAAGACATAATGCCAAAATATTACCTGGATTTGTTGTGGTGAAGCATATAATTACCCATCCTTCAGAAGGAATTGCAATTGTGTTTCTAGATGGTGGATCATGTAAATTGAAGTTTCTGGGGTCAGTAGTGGCATTGTAGTTACCAAATCCAATCCCAACAGTGTAGAAATTTGTCCCATGCAAGTGAATGGGATGGCTTCAATAGCAAAGTTGGATACGTCTCAAAATACTAATTAGACACTCTTGTTGAACTCTAGTACTTTAACCTTGGTGCCCAAGATTGAGGTAGGAATATTGTCTGATTCATTTCCACTTGTATAGTCAAATGGATAAGGAGGATTATCTTATATCATACACCCCACTTATATTTAGTAATAAGCCTGCATATGGAAGTAAAAAATTTAGTAAAGAAGAGCCTCCAAGACTCCCTTGAAGTTCAAGTTAAAGTACTTTTTTTCATTGAAATTTAAGTTGCATGAGATTTCCTCATGAAGTGCATACTAAGCAAAATTGCCATTTGTTTTTCTCTAAGCAACATCCTTAAGTTAGTTATGCCATTTTCATGGGATTTCCTTATGAAGTATATACTAAGTAATGTCATTTGTTTATTTCTAAAAAGAACAACTTTTCCTTGGTAAGCGTGCCTCCTTAAGCAGATTAAATAATATGCAAAAGTTAGAACTTAAACTAAGTATACTACATGATATATGCAAAACTAAGAAGGATGATATCTCTTGAATGTGCTAGACCATTTTTAAAGGATTGAAAGTAATTACCTCTAACACAGATATTGTGGAATATTTGAAGGTGATGTTGTTGATGGCAGTCATTAAGGTGTTTCAATTTGAAAAAGGCAAGGTGACATAACTAAGGGTATAGAAGATGCCATAGTCAACTTTGATCGACAAATTATAGTAGAAGTAACCTTTAGAATCATATTGACCCTTAAGGCTTTGTGCGAAGTTACTCACATAGTATTTATCATTGTAGGCAGGAAATGTTGGGAAGGGTAGGGTTGAAACTTCAAATTCTTGGGCACCATTATAGTGCAAGAGAGCAGATGTGGGGGTGGGCAAATAGGGGATGAGGGTGTCATTGGAAGGTGAGAAGACCGTAGCTACCATTAAATATTGGTTTATGGCCTTATTTGCCTTCATGATGACACTATTTGTTTGCCCAAGAGCGAGTACCACTATATCTATTTTGAAGGGCATTATATATGCTCCATCTGCTTCCACGATTGTCATGGTGTGGTTTGTAATTGCAAAATACATTTGCACATTCAAAGTTACATTTATCAATCGCAACATATACATATTTCCCTTTGTCACATTGAACCTTGTCATTTCTGCAAGAATTTCAAGAAGTTTAGCATAAGAGCTCATGTGAACTATCATGCCTAACTAAGATGCTAGCATAAATTTATAAAATAAAATAAATGTGCAATATAGTTAAGGGTTATATATTGAATAATGAGTCATTTTCTCCCAAGATTTTGATTCTAATAAAGTAAAAATTTTTGGTTCTTCTATACAAAATTGCCACTCATGGTAGAAAGTATATTCATTAGAATGGAGAGTTTAACTCATTGCACATACTCAATGCAATGATAAACCTTAAACTTACACTAACAAAGCATGAAAATAAAGAGTGGGATAATTGACCTTAGGGGGTGCACCTATAAGAAATAATCTATATAACATGCATTCAAAGGGTATTAAGAAATAACCTTTCTTTACATACTATAAGGCCATAAAATGACCCCTTTCACTTTACACTAAACTTACGAATTTTTTCAATTCTAATTAAAAACCAAATTTGTGAATATAATCCTAATAAGTTTACTAAATAAAATGCATAGTCTTTCAAACTCATGTGGTATCTTACATGTTCTATAAGGTACAACCCCCTAGGCATTGACCCATTTAGTTCTTTTCATACTTGCCAACCAAACAAACAAAATGAACACCCATTGATGACTATTTTTTTCTCATTGTTGTGAAGTTGTGTTAAACAAATTACCTCTTCGTTCCAACCTTGTTGTCTTCCATAGATTATCACTGTTATTATTATGGCATTCTTGAGAGTGAATTGTGGCTAAACATTCCTAAAGATCTAAGATGCATCAAAATAGAGGTTTGTCTTGAATTCTAGGATGTATGTTATTTCTAGTTTCCATGAGATTGGAAATAGTACTACCACTTTTTGAATGAGTGAATAGACTAGAAAACTCAATTTGAGTTTAGTGAGACTAGAAATAGTATTGTTTCCATGAGATTGGAAATAATACTACAACTTTTTGAATGAGCGAGACCACAAAACTTGATCCAAGTTGACAATGCTCAAAGTTGCTCTATTTTTTTAAAAGCACTAAATATTTACTATGTGTAAGTTATATATACGTCATTATGATCGTTATAAAGTACCTTGTAATGGAGCAATTTGATGGGTATCCAAGTTGCTTATTGATAGTAGTACGAGCATCGAGCATCTGAGTGATTATGACCTCTACCTATTGACAAAGCTTCTTTAGTTATTTACAACCTCCACATTGTCCGTCACTCTCTTGTAAATAATATAGAGAAAACAAGCAACATTAGGTAAAGCAATGGGAAAATATTATCCCAAATTTTACCTAGAAGGATATGCTAAAAATTCACATTTTAATGGCTCTTTCACATTTTACTTAAGTGCTTTATTGTCTTTGCACGGGTCCTTTTTGCCAACTTGGACAAAGTGGTCCATAATATACACATTCACATGTAGTTGCACCTACAAACAAACATGCACATGTGGATGCATGTACACAAAAACCAACACATGTGTGTGCATGCGTGCGCACATGTGCATGCATGTTTTGTATATAAGTGTATGTAAAATTCATTAATTATTTGCCAAAAAAAAGCTCTTATAGTTTTCATGAGCTTACTTTATATTTATGATTTTACTTTTAAGTGAGTGCTTTAAGCTCAGTGATCATAACTTTCCTCATGTTATCATCTTTTCCCCTTCATTGGAGTCAAATAATTTAAACCTTGCCTTTAGAAAACATTATTTATTACAATCTTAAATCAAATAACTTTTCATTTGAAGGTTCATTGATAGTGACCTAGTAGTATAGCTTTGAGAATTATCCTATTCAAATTAATATGCACAAGTACCCTTTAGGAAAGACTAGAGTGTGTGGCCTAGTACCACGTGGCATCTAATTGATGCTCTATATAATTACCTACCTTTATTGAGTTGAATATAATATGCATCACAAAAAAAGAAAGACTAGAGTGGTTTGGTGCACTTCTTTCTTGTTTTTTAAAAACATTCATGTCCTATAAATCTTACACAAGTAGATAGTCCATGCTCTTCTTAAAAAAATTGGAGTTTGTGCCTAGCATTTTCATCTTTGAAGAGTGGATATATAAAGCTACAAAGATTAAGAGTTGACTATATACCAAATGACTCTATGCTAAGATTAATCAAGTAATACCTATCAAGGACTACAAGAATGGTCTTCAAAGAGCTTCTTAAAGAATCAAATTAGTAGCTCCCACAAGGCTTTAATTTGGCTTGATCAATTGCATATCGTTTCCATTTTGGCCTGCATTAGTGACTCCTTTTAAAACTTACTTTATGGGTAGAAAAGATTCTGCCATTTGATTGATACTAAATCTTTTGAAAGATATCTAGAGGAGTTATTTTCTTTGTAGAGTAGTTGAATGTCATTTGAAGCCTTCCCAAATCTTCATATATTTAATCCTACCAATAGTATGTTTTAGTATGCCTATGTCAATATAAAATGTATTGATGGACACCACATCAATACCAAAAGATAGTTACTTGAGGGGTCTTAGAAAATAAATCTTTTTGATTAGTTCTTAAAACCTAATGTGAAAGACAAGAAAATTTAAAAGGGTCTCTTGGATCTTACAAAAGGGAGAGTCTAAAAATGTGATATGGTATTTTACAAATATTCCATACAAAGTAACATTTTCTAAGTTGTTTTTAGTGAGTTAACGAGGAAACCCATAATAATAGCCTAATATACTAACATACTTCATATTTTTGGAAGTGCCTAGCTCTTTACAGGTCAATACATGCAAAACAATCCAAAACTTTTTCACATATAGTTGTCAATACAACAAAAAGAAAAGTGTAGTTCATGCTTAATGCTTTTGCAAACATTGTTTTTATTTTGACGACCCACCTTGAATGATTGGTGGCAACTTGGTTGTTGGTGGATTAAAAGGTTTTGTTAAAGTAGGTTTAGGTCTTATACTGAAGGCCCCATGAATATTTGCCCTCAATCAACTTATGTGTGCATGCCAAAAGAGGGTGTCTCTTTGATCAACTATTTGGAACTTGTGAACATAAGATTTGCCTTATTGAATAGGGTATTGAGTAATGTAGGTTGTTCCATCTACCCAACCTGTAAGAAGTTGTCGAACTCCATGCCTAGACCAAGAAGGACATGTCTTTAGGAGAATAGATGCAAATATAAACTTAACAAACACCTACCATTAAAATATTTGAGATTTATAACCAAGGTAATGCAAAGTAGGGCTTGATATTAGCCACCTTCTTGCCAAAATAAAATGAAACAGATTATTTAACAAATGTATATTTAGATTATGGGTTAGGTCTCAAATGTATCTATTAAGCAAGAAGGGAAACAAGGATTGAAGAAAAGTCTTATTGAACTTGCCAAACTAGTCCAATAACTTTTAAGTTTTCAAACTAGTCCAAAAGCACCTAGTCCAAAAGCACTACAAGTATTGTAATGAGCATATTTATTATATTGGAGTATTTATTTGCATCTTGCATTTGTGAAATTGTGACCTCTACATTGCTATGTGCTCATTAATGCTTCCAATTAGTGGACCATTTGAGTGTTTTTCAATCAAATATTAGCACATGCCATGCAAGAGGGGAGCAGTGATGTGTGACTATTCTAGAAGGTATAGGTGGCAAAACACATATGACAATAACTTGACTATCAACATTCCTTGAGTTATACTGGCTACTTCAGCAAGTTTATGAATATTTATAGACATAAAATTTCTCAAAGGAAGTGCTTGAAAGCACTTCTAAATGGGGTTTAATATGGAACAGAAGTCCCTATGGCCAGCAACTATCGGGGAGGTGTATGGAAGTGAGTTTCCATACTCTTGACACGCTATTAATATATCATTGGTAAATCTCTAAATGCATTTATGTAGTTTACCAATGGATTGTTATGTTGGATGGCACTAGGTTTGTTCACTGACACATGGTCTCCTTCCTTTACATAAGTTGTGGAGCCTGGAAACTTTCCATTCATGGTCACAATGGACCTTGTCTCACATAGTTGAGTGACATTTGCATACTCCACTTGCAAATCATATGATCCATTTAACCCAATTAAGTTAATACCACCCACATATATTGTTTTGTGATCTCTACATTTGATTTGAAGGTATATTTGGGGCACTAATGGTAGCAAAGTTTGCAAGAGTTGCACTTGGCTTGACACTATTGTTGGCAAGATCGTGCAATCATATGTGGATCTCTCTTTATGTTGAAGGGTGCATTTTGGAATACCCAGGGAGCTTGAGAAGGGTCACCCAGTGCTCACGAAAAACTTTTTTTCCATCGAATGGAAAAAAATACTAGATTTAACCCGAGTCGATTTTGGGAGGGAAAAGCCGATTTTATAACTAAATTGCATAAAAAATAGTTTGTTTTCGTCAAGACAAGCTTCAATTTCAACCAGTTTTTTGAAAATCTTGCTTGGAAAAAATACACTAAAGGACGATTTTCTGTGAGCATTGGGGTCACCCATAGCCAAAAATGGAAGCACATGTGCACACACACATGCTCTCTCTCTCTCTCTCTCTCTTTTCTCTATGGGGACATGTGTACCCAATGCTTAAAGGCCAAAATTCATAAGACTCAAAAAAGTATGTGGCCTTAAGCTCACACGAGCGTGTGCACGCGCACACACACACACACACACACACACACACACACACACACACACACACACACAATCTCTCTCTCTCTCTCTCTCTCTATCTCTCTCTCTCAAAGTGGGAAGGTTGGATTGAGAAGGATATGGTTATGAAGAGTACTATGCCATAATTGTCCAACTTGTTCACTCGCCAACCCTCCAAATTGAAAAGTCGAGTCCCCTTCAAACCCACTCCCTCTATCTCTCACAAAGAAGTGGAGAGAACACCAACACACACACACACACACACACACTCTCTCTCTCTCTCTCTCTCTCTCTCTCTCTCTCTCTCTCTCTCTCTCTCTCTCTCTCTCTCTCTCTCTCTCTCTCTCTCTCTCTCTCTCTCTCTCTCTCTCTCTCTCTCTCTCTCTCTCTCTCTCTCTCTCTCTCTCTCTCTCGTTCCAGTGAAGGTGGTTGGTCTTGGAGCCTTCCACCAGTGCATGATCAGCCCTATAGCTGATTATCAGGAGAAGGATTATGTGAAGAGCAAGGTGATAAGCACAAACAAAGGCGCTGTGATGAGCATGAGCATGAGCATAATTAAAGCTGGCATTGATCATGTCGAAGAGATTATAGCAACGCTCCACATGATGGCGAAGAAGGCTGTTGATCATTACACAAGGAACTTTAGACATAAGACTAGATAGTAAAAATACAAACATCTAGTAAATGAACTAATTTTCCTAGTTAGTAAGTAGGAATTTTCATCTTCAAACTAGGTTTTTAATTTTATTACATAGAAATGAAGTGATAACTAGTAAAATGACTCTTAGCTCGTAAATGTATGAAAATTTTCTAGTTACCATGTAGGAAATTTTGGATTTAAACTAGGTTTTAATTTTACTAGATAAATGTATATAAAGCTAAAAAAGTAAAATAAATGTCTATATAGCAAAGCAAACAAATAAATTTTTCGTTATAGTAAATAATAATATTTATATAACCAAGCTAAGAAGTTGTTGCAAGCATGTTATGCTAGTGTATTGTACATAGAATTGTAGAGTGATGTAATACATATGGAGATTTTATAACAATATCATAAGAAACATGCAAAATTATTAGAACAAAAACTTGTCAATTCAAATCTTGCATATCCATCTATTAATATTCTCATGCATGGTTTATGTTTGATATCTTGATAATCATGCATTTGCATGTACTTTCATTTATAAAAATTGTGAATGCACATGGTATGTATTGCAAGATATATGAATTGAAAAATGTAAAACTTAGGTCAGAATCTTGATCATTGCAAGGCATAAACTTTTAAATGCAAGACACACACATGCACATCATCTCAGTCCTTCATTTCTTTGCATGTGGATGATTAAATATGCATGTGCATGCATGTTCTCCTTCTTTTATGACACTTGAATATTTTCATGCTTGTGCAAAACATAAGATAACCTCATAAGTGAGACTATTCAATGCTATCAAATGTAATAGATTTACTAAATTAACTCCCTCAATCACTCACTCACACACACACACACACTCACACACACACACACACACACACACACACACACACACACACACACACACACACACAACATAATCAAAATACATTAGAAATGAAATGTTCACACATTTTTTTAATCAATGTCAATTGTGGTCAACTAGACTTCAATAATTGTCATAGTACTCATGTTTAAGTGGAGCAAAATATCAATTAAGGAGGATTTTCTTATGCAAATCAAGTATTGTCTTGAATTTATCCATGCTATCATACAATTTGAAGCCATTCTTGATCCATCTTGCTTTGCGATGCTTATCTTAGAACTTCTCATACCACAATTTTAGTAGATTAGGTATTATGACTTTCCTTTATGAACCATCAAAGTGTGAAGACAAAAACAAAGGAAAACTCACTAATTTATGTAATGGACCACCCTTTAAAAATGTGTATTTTTGTTAAGGAAAATAGAGAAGGAAAACTTACTAATTTATGTCATGGTATATCATTTAAAAATTTGTGTGTGTTAACTAAAAACTTCTAAAGGAACGAGGGTGCACATGCAACATTGCCCTTTTTTTTTGGTCTATTTTGAGTTCCTATAAAAGGTTCATGTCTTGCATATTTCTTCAACTACTATATCATTGAGAGAAATGGCACAAAACTATCACAATGGCACTTAGATTGACCAACAATTTTAGCTTTACAAGATAGGAGGTTCGGATAACATCCTTGCAAGGTCTATCACAAGAGGTTGAAAACATTTTGGATTACTTAATATTCTAACAATAAAGATGAACCTTCTAATTTAGGAAAATATCATAAGATGAGATAAGAACTCATTTATTTATACCTAGAGGTAGTAGAGCTCACAAGATGAGATGAAAACCCATTTAGCTCGACCAAGCTCCAAAATTGTTAAAGCACTAGGAGATCACACAACTATCATGGACGTGTGGTACATCATTTGCATTGGGAAGTACACTATTAGTAACTTTAAACAGAGTCTCTTTGCCAAAATTGATCATGCATACAAACAATGTCTCTTAGTAATTATGCCTATTGTTGTAGACTTTTGAGTAGAAAGCAAGCTATTTGAGGAAGAAGGCATGATCCTATCAAGCAAGGATCACCTCAACATTTATTAATACATGCATTGTTAATATAATGTTAAATCATAGCAATGATGTGCATGTGAAAGGAGCCTTGCGATGACAATTGTATGACCTTATGAGATAGGAGCCAACAATTGTATGACCTTATGAGATAGGAGCCAACAATTCTTGCACCTACCTTATATCGAGCCATGGAGATAGGACCCAATAACTATTACAACTACCTTATATCAAGCCATGTCAGATAGTGTAAGAGCCACTTGAGTTTGATGACTAGGAAATGGAAGTAGAACTATCTTATTCAATGTCATATTTCTCATATGACATGTACATCAACAATGTCTCTATATAGCAATCATTGATATTGGTCCTTTGTTGGATTTCTTTCTCATCTCTTTGCACCATGCAAATATTAAAAATGTATTGAACCATAGTGCAAGGAAACAACTTCATTGAGCATGCTTTCCCTCTTTGTACATCTCCCTTCAAGCTTCTCCTTTCTCATAGAAAGATCGGTACCAAGGTACTTGATAAGCTCATCTTGGACAACCTTTTGCAGCATGTACGTTGAGAGTGTGCTCTTTTCTTGGATTTCTCTTTTAATCAACATTCTTTCTTTTTCAAATCTTCCTTCTATGCTCATATTGCCTATCTTTCTTGTGCTAAGACTATGTTTAGTGTTGTACCTCTACTTTGACATGTTTGCACTTTGTTTCTTCAATGATCATTAGAAGTGTCCAAATTTGAGGGTAAGGAGTTTGGGTCTCATCTTATAATATTACATTATTGCTAACTCACTTAACTATTGCCAATTTAGTTTGGAAGGTCATAGTGAGTAGGTGTTCCTTCGTGTGAGTTAGGAAGTAGGTTAGTTAATTTATTAGAGGGGGGCCAAATGTCATTTATGTGCACCTACTCTTAGTTAAAGTGGAAGAGTGTAATTACCTCTTATAGTTTTGAGGGAAGTGACAATCATATGGGTGCTTGATGGTATGGCCAATTGCATTGTGACCTTGATTGTCATGCGACCCCTTGGTGCATGTGGAAGGGAAATTAGGTTTCAGATAGCCTAGGTGTTCTCCTCGAGCATAAGCCAAGTGGGTGGCATGCTAGCACACTAGCTCTTATGCTTCATGCTTCATAGTCAACAAATATTTAGAAGCTCCATGCAAATGGAGCTTG
Organism: Lygodium microphyllum; assembly: GCF_053477565.2. Lineage (NCBI taxonomy): Eukaryota > Viridiplantae > Streptophyta > Polypodiopsida > Schizaeales > Lygodiaceae > Lygodium > Lygodium microphyllum. The sequence goes on along the minus strand of NC_141135.1, from coordinate 167,721,352 downwards.
GAATGTCTAAAATATGAGAAACATGTGCTGATACCAAGTATAAAAGAGCATATAGGGAATATAGGTATCCTTTGTATGGCAAGAACAAATGGTCTCTATCTCTTGACATGCATTCTACCAATAGATTCTCCTCTGTGTTTTGTTCAAGTTCCAATTTTACAAGGAGAAGGCAGATTTTAGGTACTGTATCTTAATCTTCAGTAAGCGGTACTTAACCTCTTTTGAAACCATCCCATTTTAACTGATCAAGGGATTATATCAATTTGACTCGATTTGATTTAACATTTTGTTCTTCTTGAATATTGCAGAGCATGTCCAAAATATATCTTGATGGATTCTTTGAGGTTTGCAAATTCAAAATCTTGAGATGAATTTGCAAAATTTCCAATTTAAATGTATCCATCTACAAGTGTGCATCCTAATCACAAGACTCTCATTCTCCCATGGCCTTATAGGTGTAATGAAAGTAAGAAGAAGAGATGGTGCACTGTTGACGATTACAAGATAGGCTATATGTGCAACCCAAGTATCTATTAGTTCTCACCAAGCAAACCTACATTTTATGATGTGCAATATAGAAATTTTAGAAAATGCTATTGATGTGCAGTATAGAAGCATGAACTCGAAGGTCAATGGGTATTGGTAGGGGCGAGTAGTACTTTAACTAGTCAAGTCTAAAGTCATCTAATTGAGGTTCATCTTTGGGAAAATTGTATTGGGGGCATACTATGCAGAGGTAGCAATAGGTTCTACTGGTAGATATGTTATAATGTTTGTTATTGCATGATAATTTTAGGCTTAAAAGAAATGCAATGAGAATAGAGGAATAATGAAAATTTCTCCCTATATTACTAATTTGGATTCAGTGCATTTGCATATGTTACAAGGCATACAACTGGTCTCATATTAATGAATAGAAGATTTGCAAAAACATAAAGTTGAAGTTGCCAAATTTTAGTTTAAGGGAAATGGTATCTTATGGGGCTAGTGCTTCAACCAATTAATTTTATAAATTGATGAGCAAGCTTATTTTCCTAGGATTGAATGAGTTAGCAAAGTTGTTAAGGGAGCCAGACTTCCAAGTAGCAGAATTGGAGCAAGGGATTGGGTACTTAGGATGCCCATTGGGCATAGGTAATAAGATACATGTAAAAGGTCATTAAACATTGGGCAATGTAAGAGAAAAAAAAGAAAGATGAAAATAAAATTAGCTGTTTTCTTAAATGGGAGCTCAACGTTCCTCCAAGATTCAAGAAAATAGAAAATTTTTATTAGATTCAAGAAATGTCCATTCTCACGTGCACGATTAGGTCCCAACTTCTCATATTCACACAATCTCATTATCCATTCTCCCTCGCACAACTAGGTCCATCTTCTCACATGCACACAATCTCATCCTTGTTTGCCGATTGCCTCGGATGCATGACTGTGTTGTAGTCATCAACTGCTTAGTATAAGTATTGTTATCAAGCATTGAAGGACACTTTTCAAGGCAATACTTCGATTATCAACAACTAATTAATCATTCATATCAAATCATTTGTTTCTCTAAAAGCTACAACACGAGAGCAATTCGAGAACATTCATTGTGGCACTCCTAGAAGATCAAGTGTATTCGATAAGAGATTATAAGTGATGTTTGGTTTCATGCTTTTGGATTTCTATGTCAAAGTTATCTCTTTCACCTTTTCCTATTATCTAGCTTTGTAGTTGCTTGATTTTAAAGAATTTGGGTGATTTCAAGATTTCTAGCATCAGTCCTTATTTATTTGATTATCTTGTACATTATGTATGATGTGAGTCAAGTAACATGCAATAGTGACCAATTGCATGCACATGAAAGGCCTAATTTTGGCATCATGAATCCAATGAGATTAATGAAGGCTGAATATCCATAGCCTAGATTATCATATAAGACACTAGAAGTGAAGTAGGACTCTTGTTTCTTGCATTGTAGCCAAGGTAATGGCCAACAATGAGAGAGGGATGGTCAATGCCAGCTTAAGTTGATCCAAACCACCCATAGGCGGACACACCTATTATCCCTGTTATGCTATGAGAGCCTTCCCTACATAAGAAAATCATGATGAAGCTAGGTGGTACATATAGTGTCTTGATTGTTGAGCTCCATCTTATCACAAGAATTAGAGTTCTTATTTGTGATCCACCAAGCCTCACTTGTAAATCTACCAAAACTTAGTTGTTAGGTATGAGATCTTGAGATGTGGCATTCTCTTGTGTTGCTACACCAATGGGTTTCTGAATCATGTTTTTCCCCATAGTGACTTGATTAGAAGAATATACTTCAACTTGAACCATGTGACAGTGGAGACAATAGAGCTCCAATTGGTAGTAGAGAAAGTATCCTAACAATAGGAGGAGGTGTAGCCCAATACTTATTTTTAAAATAGATTTGAATGAGTAGAGCACATAAAGAAAAGAAATCCTCAAAGTAGTTTAGAGCAGACAACCTCCCTACTGTTTTCAGAGTAGATGTAGTTCAGAAGTAATAATGGTTTATGTAGTTTAGAAGTAATAATGGTTATTGTCCTATAGTTCAACATAAGGTTGAAATTGAAACTAAAACTAAAACAAACAATGGTTATTGTCCTATAGTTCAGAAGTAATAATCAACATAAGGCTGAATCTAAAAATAATGGTTATTGTCTTATAGTGAACCCGTCATGTAGACAAGTGATAAGCATCATGAATGTGAGACTGAATGAAAATAAACATAATGGTTACTATTATTTTTAGAGATATCTAAGCCATGCTTATGCCATCACTCATAATGGAAATCAGGTACTATTATACACTAGTGAGAGGGGCCTTTGTACAAATCAGGATTATACCTGAAAAAAAGTAGGATTATACCTTCGTAGTTGATTTCAATCATAACCTTCATCAAAGTGTTGTTTTTCAAATTCTGTTTGGACATTGTTCACCTGTTAAGTAGACAAGTAATAATCAATATCAATGTGAGAGTAAATGAAACAAATAAAGATAAACTCAAGGGGAGTCGAACCCCAAACACAATTTGCGTCTACCGAGGAGTCTACCTGCAAAATTTAAAAAGAATATTTGTATAGAGAGAGACATGATTGCCTCTAATGCCTCTCACTCACTCACTCACTGACTCTCTCCCTCCCTCGTGCATATTGCTAAGTAAGGGCATATGACTTTAATTCCACATATACACATGTATAGCTCCCACAATATGCACACGAAACTATGTTCTCTAACGAAATTCAAAACTTAAAAACAAAAAGTAAGTGAATTTACATATCAAAATAAAAGGTTGACTCTACTTTTACATCATCTAATGACCTTTCATATTCTTATCCAATTTGTGTTTTATTTTTTTAAAATATCTCCAAAGCAAAACCATGAAACCGTCTCATGACTAGTAGAGACAAATCTAATTCTCTCTTAAAGGCTGAATAATCAACATCAACACAATTTTGTTTGTTGAGCCAAATATGTAGACTATTATAGAGATATAGTCTATATTACAAATATATTTTTGAGATAACAATTAGGATTATTTTTAAGAGCCCTTGTCTATAATAATATACCAACAACGAGTCATTGGGGTATTTGTTGAGATTTTAAGGTGCCAATGCCAGAAACATATGCAAATTGATTTGAAGAGGTGCTCATTGTACTCACAGAGATAATTGATGCGGTGCACGCACCAAAAATCACCAAGAATTGAGTCATCGAAGGCTGGGGGGGGGGGGGGGGGGGAAGATTTTATAACAAATTGGTGATGCTATCAATATGATCATGCGACTTATCTTTTTCTAGAATTCTTCAAAAATGAAATAGAGAAATAAATATTGATAAACTCAAAAAAAATTTAAAAAGTTCTCATCCTACCGTTGAAACACTAACCTTAATATATTTTCCCTCTAACGTTTTGGAACTCCCGCCTTCTCTTCTTTTCCCCTTTTTTCATTTAGCAAAATAGCAGGCCGTACTTTGTGAGCTGAGTGGAGGTGCACAGATTTCATGATAGAGAAAGAAAAGACATCATAGATTGCAGCATCGGTGACCATCACTAAGCTCCAGTCCAGGTACAATATTTTTGCAATGTCTTATAAGCTTCTTTCATGCATCGCGTTTTTTTAACATAGTATGGCTATGGTCGTCACAGCTGATTCATTGTCTTTCGCCTGTTCTCCTCCTGTGTGCCACTCCAAATTCTCTATTTCCGCGTAGCAGTTGGTACGGCTACTTCTGCCTCACAAATAATGACTATATTTGTGCTCTAGTTTACTTCTACCATGCTCCCAGTCTTGACTTTTGCTATGGCTTATCAGGCCTGTTAGGTCTCAATTACTTCTGCTCCGGGGGTCTCCTGCACTAGTACTTCTTTCTTGTGCTTGTACAGACACTGACTTATTGGGCCTATTAGGTCTCAATTTCTGCTACGGGGGTCTCCTGCACTACTTCTTTCTTATGCTTGTACAGACACTGGTGCAACAACAGCACGTATATAAGAAGCAACAGAGCATCCCTAATGCAGAGATGAAAGCAGTGGTAGAGAAGAAGCCAGCATGCAATAAACGAAGGGGCTACCATTCTGTGTGTAACAATACACCCTTCATGGACTTAAGTAGACTCCCCCGACTGTTGCAGCCTTTGCCCATTCTCTCTATCACTCACTTGGTTTCATCCAGCTTGTCGTCTCTATGAATCGTTTATATTCCTGTTTTGCATCTGCCCTTTAACTAAACACAAACGTAAAGGCATTCTTGAGATGCCAGATATGTCCTCAAAAGTCCATCACAATACTGCTAAATATGTTGTTGCTCATATTTGAATGCGTAGACCTCCGCTCTGTATTTATAAGAGGGTAATCTAGCTAAGTCTAGCGATTGCACAAGGTGTAGACAATGGTCTATGCTGGCCATCTCTTTCTCATTCTTCTTCTTTGCCTTCACTGTAGCCTCATCCACGCCTTCATCACCCGGTTCAAACTGCCCTGCACCTTCCACATTGTCACCCCTTGGCCATTCCTTTGTCACTCTCCAAACACGTTGAAGTCATCTTTTTCATCTTTGTCATCGTTACGCAGGTCCCAGAACTGCACGAAATTCAACTACATGTCTGACGGTTAATCTTCCCTCTTTGTGATCGCCCCTGCTGCTCAAGTAAGGCAATAATAGTGACCCCCATGCCTCCTGCTTGTACTGCATTGCACATGAGGGCTGCAAATCCGTAGAGGAAAAGATTAGGTAGAAGCTCCGACCCACTCAATCTGTTGGAAGCAGCATGCAGCACCTGTAATTTGTTGCAGCTGCTTAGGAAGTTCGTGGAGCTGAAGCTGTTGAACCCAAAATTAAGGATCACCAGATTAGGAAAAACCTGACTGCATAGCCTGTCCCAAATCGATGGGTTCATTCCAGCCATTAATGGATTATGTGAGAGATCCAAGGTTTCCAACACAGGAAGCTTAAGGTCATTAATGGAGCTGAGGTTTTTCAAAGGATCAAACTGAAGATCATTGAAGGAGATATTAAGGTAAGTGAGTTGAGTAA